>NW_027315909.1:2500-92500 GCF_026437365.1 Eucyclogobius newberryi | reverse complement strand
GACCCCAAACTGAGGGAGATCATCTCAAATGCCCTCCCGGTCCAAATGTGTTTTCTCTGAATCCACAAAATGTCCATCCATCTTCTGCCGCTTTATCCGTGGCCGGGTCGCGGGGGCAGCAGTCTGAGCAGGGACTCCCAGACTTCTATCTCCCCAGACACTTCCTCTAACTCCTCCGGGGGGATCCCGAGGCGTTCCCAGGCCAGCCGAGAGACATAGTCTCTCCAGTGTGTCCTGGGTCTTCCCCGGGGCCTCTTCCCGAGGGAGGCGCCCAGGAGGCATCCGGAAGAGATGCTGCCACCTCAGCTGGAGGAGCAGCGGCTCTACTCCGAGCTCCCCCCGTGTGGCCAAGCTCCTCACCTTATCTCTAAGGGAGCGCCCAACCACACGGCGGAGGAAACTTATTTCGACCGCTTGTATCCGCGATCTTGTTCTTTCGGTCACTACCCAAAGCTCATGACCATAGGTGAGGTCAGAACGTAGAGCGACCGGTAAATAGAGAGCTTTGTCTTTGGACTCAGCTCCCTCTTCACCACAACGGTCGATGCAGCGACTGCATCACTGCAGCCGCTGCACCGATCCGCCTGTCGATCTCATGCTCCATCCTTCCCTCACTCGTGAACAAGACCCCGAGATACTTGAACTCATCCACTTGGGGCAAGGACTCCCCACCCACCTGGAGAGGACAAGTCACCTTTTTCCGGTCGAGAACCATGGCCTCGGATTTGGAGCTGATTCTCATCCCAGCCGCTTCACACTCGGCTCAAACCGTCCCAGTGCAGCTGCAGGTCTGGGTTTGATGGAGCCATCAGGACAACATCGTCTGCAAACAGCAGAGATGAGATCCTGTGATCGATCACCCCTCTCCATGTGTCACTGTCATTGCCCACGTGGGCGTTGAAGTCCCCCAGTAGAACAACGGAATCCCCGGTCGGTGCACTGTCCAGTTCCCCTCCCAAGGACTCCAAGAAGGCCGGGTACTCTGCACTGCTGTTCGGCCCGTAGGCCGCCACAACAGTGAGAGACCTGTCCCCCACCCGAAGGCGGAGGGACGCGACCCACTCGTTCACTGGGGTAAACTCCAACACGTGGCGGCTGAGCTGAGGGGCTATAAGTCCACACCAGCCCCGCCCACACCAGCCCCGCCTCTCCCCGCGGGCAACACCAGAGAAGTGGAGCGTCCAGTCCCTCTGGAGGAGATGGTTCCAGAACCCAAACTGTGCTGGAGGTGAGGCCGACTATATCTAGTCGATATCGCTCAACCTCCCGCACAAGCTCAGGCTCCTCCCCCAGCGAGGGGACATTCCATGTCCCCAGAGTTAGTCTGGTCGTCGAGGCCCCTGCCGTCGACTGCCGCCCAGATCTCTCTGCACCGGCCCCTTATGGATCCTCCTGCGGGTGGTGGGCCCACGGGAGGGCGGCCCCACGTCGCTCCTTCGGGCTGTGCCCGGCCGGGCCCCGTCCACAAAATGTCAGTTTGAGAATTATTTGAGTAAAAATTTAGTCTTTTGTCAAATCTCCCCTCTCTCTCTCTGATTGGCTCTCACTCCTCTCTCTCTCTGATTGGCTCTCACTCCTCTCTCTCTCTGATTGGCTCTCACTCCTCTCTCTCTCTGATTGGCTCAGATGTTCGTGCTGCTCGGGAGCAGGTCGCCGCTTCAGGTCCGTCGTTCGCTCAGATCGATCCCAGACCGACCTCCATCTACAGCCAAGTGTCTCTGTCGCCCTCTGCGTCCTACAGCGGTATTACAGGCCCACAGCACCCCTACTACAACAGAGTGAGTCTCCCTCTCCCCAGACGCTTCCACAGCACCCCTACTACAACAGAGTGAGTCTCCCTCTCCCCAGACGCTTCCACAGCACCCCTTCTACAACAGAGTGAGTCTCCCCCTCCCCAGACGCTTCCACAGCACCCCTTCTACAACAGAGTGAGTCTCCCCCTCCCCAGACGCTTCCACAGCACCCCTACTACAACAGAGTGAGTCTCCCTCTCCCCAGACGCTTCTACAACAGAGTGAGTCTCCCCCTCCCCAGACGCTTCCACAGCACCCCTTCTACAACAGAGTGAGTCTCCCCCTCCCCAGACGCTTCCAAAGCACCCCTACTACAACAGAGTGAGTCTCCCTCTCCCCAGACGCTTCTACAACAGAGTGAGTCTCCCCCTCCCCAGACGCTTCCACAGCACCCCTACTACAACAGAGTGAGTCTCCCTCTCCCCAGACGCTTCTACAACAGAGTGAGTCTCCCTCTCCCCAGACGCTTCCACAGCACCCCTACTACAACAGAGTGAGTCTCCCCCTCCCCAGACGCTTCTACAACAGAGTGAGTCTCCCCCTCCCCAGACGCTTCCACAGCACCCCTTCTACAACAGAGTGAGTCTCCCCCTCCCCAGACGCTTCCACAGCACCCCTACTACAACAAAGTGAGTCTCCCCCTCCCCAGACGCTTCTACAACAGAGTGAGTCTCCCTCTCCCCAGACGCTTCCACAGCACCCCTTCTACAACAAAGTGAGTCTCCCTCTCCCCAGACGCTTCCACAGCACCCCTACTACAACAGAGTGAGTCTCCCCCTCCCCAGACGCTTCACCTCATCTACAACAGAGTGAGTCTCCCTCTCCCCAGACACTTCACCCAGAGTCTCCCCCTCCCCAGACGCTTCACCTGTTCTACAACAGGGTGAGTCTCCCCCTCCCCAGACGCTTCCTTCCTCTCACTTTAATCACCTTTTTGTTACTTTAGCTGCATTTTGTCACTTTTAGTTTTGTTAGAGTTCCATGTAACCCTCCCCAGTCGCCTCCTCCCCTGACCCCTCCCCTGGCTCCTCCCCTGACCCCTCCCCTGGCTCCTCCCCTGACCCCTCCCCTGACCCCTCCCCTGGCTCCTCCCCTGGCTCCTCCCCTGGCTCAGGTGAGTTCCTGGACAGAGACGTGTGATTGGACGATGAGACGGTGATGTCCTCTTGTCCTTCACATTCATTCTTTGTGTTGGTTTATTGGACTTCATCTCCCTCTTGGTTTGGCATCTGTAACTTATGATTTTGTTCCGTTCATTTGATTTTGTTCCGTTCATTTGATTTTGTTCCGTTCATTTGATTTTGTTCCGTTCATTTGTTGGTTTGTGGTTCAGCCGTATTTCCCTCCTCATCACCTTTACGCTGTGCCACGCCCCCTTGTGGCCACGCCCTTCACCTGCTCGTTCCCGTCTGCTCCTCCGAGGTTCAGCTACAGCCCTGGACCGAGCTGGGACTGCGTGAGTACCACAGAACTAAAGAACTCCAAAGAACTAAAGAACTCTAAGTGACTGTTGACGTGGACTCAAATTTTACATTTAGTCCACTCCTCTGAAGCCCTTTAGTCCACGCCTCTGAAACCCTTTAGTCCACGCCTCTGAAGCCCTTCAGTCCACGCCTCTCAGGCCCTTTAGTCCACGCCTCTGAAGCCCTTCAGTCCACGCCTCTCAGGCCCTTTAGTCCACGCCTCTGAAGCCCTTTAGTCCACGCCTCTGAAACCCTTTAGTCCACGCCTCTGAAGCCCTTTAGTCCACGCCTCTGAAGCCCTTTAGTCCACGCCTCTCAGGCCCTTTAGTCCACGCCTCTGAAGCCCTTCAGTCCACGCCTCTCAGGCCCTTTAGTCCACGCCTCTGAAGCCCTTTAGTCCACGCCTCTCAGGCCCTTTAGTCCACGCCTCTGAAGCCCTTCAGTCCACGCCTCTCAGGCCCTTTAGTCCACGCCTCTGAAGCCCTTCAGTCCACGCCTCTGAAGCCCTTTAGTCCACGCCTCTCAGGCCCTTTAGTCCACGCCTCTGAGGCCCTTTAGTCCACGCCTCTGAAGCCCTTTAGTCCACGCCTCTGAAACCCTTTAGTCCACGCCTCTGAAGCCCTTTAGTCCACGCCTCTCAGGCCCTTTAGTCCACGCCTCTGAAACTCTTTAGTCCACGCCTCTCAGGCCCTTTATTTCACGCCTCTGAAGCCCTTTAGTCCACGCCTCTCAGGCCCTTTAGTCCACGCCTCTGAAGCCCTTTAGTCCACGCCTCTCAGGCCCTTTAGTCCACGCCTCTCAGGCCCTTTAGTCCACGCCTCTGAAGCCCTTTAGTCCACGCCTCTGAAGCCCTTTAGCCCACGCCTCTGAGGCCGTTTAGTCCACGCCTCTGAAGCCCTTTAGTCCACGCCTCTCAGGCCCTTTAGTCCACGCCTCTGAAGCCCTTCAGTCCACGCCTCTCAGGCCCTTTAGTCCACGCCTCTCAGGCCCTTTAGTCCACGCCTCTGAAGCCCTTTAGTCCACGCCTCTCAGGCCCTTTAGTCCACGCCTCTGAAGCCCTTTAGTCCACGCCTCTCAAGCCCTTTAGTCCATGCCTCTGAAGCCCTTTAGTCCACGCCTCTCAGGCCCTTTAGTCCACGCCTCTGAAGCCCTTTAGTCCACGCCTCTGAAGCCCTTTAGTCCACGCTTCTGAAGCCCTTTAGTCCACGCCTCTGAAGCCCTTTAGTCCACGCCTCTGAAGCCCTTTAGTCCACGCCTCTCAGGCCCTTTAGTCCACGCCTCTCAGGCCCTTTAGTCCACGCCTCTCAGGCCCTTTAGTCCACGCCTCTGAAGCCCTTTAGTCCACGCCTCTGAAGCCCTTTAGTCCACGCCTCTGAAGCCCTTTAGTCCACGCCTCTCAGGCCCTTTAGTCCACGCCTCTGAAGCCCTTTAGTCCACGCCTCTCAGGCCCTTTAGTCCACGCCTCTGAAGCCCTTTAGTCCACGCCTCTCAGGCCCTTTAGTCCACGCCTCTGAAGCCCTTTAGTCCACGCCTCTCAGGCCCTTTAGTCCACGCCTCTCAGGCCCTTTAGTCCACGCCTCTGAAGCCCTTTAGTCCACGCCTCTCAGGCCCTTTAGTCCACGCCTCTGAAGCCCTTTAGTCCACGCCTCTCAGGCCCTTTAGTCCACGCCTCTGAAGCCCTTCAGTCCACGCCTCTCAGGCCCTTTAGTCCACGCCTCTCAGGCCCTTTAGTCCACGCCTCTCAGGCCCTTTAGTCCACGCCTCTGAAGCCCTTTAGTCCACGCCTCTGAAGCCCTTTAGTCCACGCCTCTGAAGCCCTTTAGTCCACGCCTCTCAGGCCCTTTAGTCCACGCCTCTGAAGCCCTTCAGTCCACGCCTCTCAGGCCCTTTAGTCCACGCCTCTGAAGCCCTTTAGTCCACGCCTCTGAAGCCCTTTAGTCCACGCCTCTCAGGCCCTTTAGTCCACGCCTCTGAGGCCCTTTAGTCCACGCCTCTGAAGCCCTTTAGTCCACGCCTCTGAAACCCTTTAGTCCACGCCTCTGAGGCCCTTTAGTCCACGCCTCTGAGGCCCTTTAGTCCACGCCTCTGAAGCCCTTTAGTCCACGCCTCTGAAACCCTTTAGTCCACGCCTCTGAAACCCTTTAGTCCACGCCTCTGAGGCCCTTTAGTCCACGCCTCTGAAGCCCTTTAGTCCACGCCTCTGAAACTCTTTAGTCCACGCCTCTGAAGCCCTTTAGTCCACGCCTCTCAGGCCCTTTAGTCCACGCCTCTCAGGCCCTTTAGTCCACGCCTCTGAAGCCCTTTAGTCCACGCCTCTCAGGCCCTTTAGTCCACGCCTCTGAAGCCCTTTAGTCCACGCCTCTCAGGCCCTTTAGTCCACGCCTCTGAAGCCCTTTAGTCCACGCCTCTCAGGCCCTTTAGTCCACGCCTCTGAAGCCCTTTAGTCCACGCCTCTGAAGCCCTTTAGTCCACGCCTCTCAGGCCCTTTAGTCCACGCCTCTCAGGCCCTTTAGTCCACGCCTCTCAGGCCCTTTAGTCCACGCCTCTGAAGCCCTTTAGTCCACGCCTCTGAAGCCCTTTAGTCCACGCCTCTGAAGCCCTTTAGTCCACGCCTCTCAGGCCCTTTAGTCCACGCCTCTGAAGCCCTTTAGTCCACGCCTCTCAGGCCCTTTAGTCCACGCCTCTGAAGCCCTTCAGTCCACGCCTCTCAGGCCCTTTAGTCCACGCCTCTGAAGCCCTTTAGTCCACGCCTCTGAAGCCCTTTAGTCCACGCCTCTCAGGCCCTTTAGTCCACGCCTCTGAGGCCCTTTAGTCCACGCCTCTGAAGCCCTTTAGTCCACGCCTCTGAAACCCTTTAGTCCACGCCTCTGAGGCCCTTTAGTCCACGCCTCTGAGGCCCTTTAGTCCACGCCTCTGAAGCCCTTTAGTCCACGCCTCTGAAACCCTTTAGTCCACGCCTCTCAGGCCCTTTAGTCCACGCCTCTCAGGCCCTTTAGTCCACGCCTCTGAAGCCCTTTAGTCCACGCCTCTCAGGCCCTTTAGTCCACGCCTCTGAAGCCCTTTAGTCCACGCCTCTCAGGCCCTTTAGTCCACGCCTCTGAAGCCCTTTAGTCCACGCCTCTCAGGCCCTTTAGTCCACGCCTCTGAAGCCCTTTAGTCCACGCCTCTCAGGCCCTTTAGTCCACGCCTCTCAGGCCCTTTAGTCCACGCCTCTGAAGCACTTTAGTCCACGCCTCTCAGGCCCTTTAGTCCACGCCTCTGAAGCCCTTTAGTCCACGCCTCTCAGGCCCTTTAGTCCACGCCTCTGAAGCCCTTCAGTCCACGCCTCTCAGGCCCTTTAGTCCACGCCTCTCAGGCCCTTTAGTCCACGCCTCTCAGGCCCTTTAGTCCACGCCTCTGAAGCCCTTTAGTCCACGCCTCTGAAGCCCTTTAGTCCACGCCTCTGAAGCCCTTTAGTCCACGCCTCTCAGGCCCTTTAGTCCACGCCTCTGAAGCCCTTCAGTCCACGCCTCTCAGGCCCTTTAGTCCACGCCTCTGAAGCCCTTTAGTCCACGCCTCTGAAGCCCTTTAGTCCACGCCTCTCAGGCCCTTTAGTCCACGCCTCTGAGGCCCTTTAGTCCACGCCTCTGAAGCCCTTTAGTCCACGCCTCTGAAACCCTTTAGTCCACGCCTCTGAGGCCCTTTAGTCCACGCCTCTGAGGCCCTTTAGTCCACGCCTCTGAAGCCCTTTAGTCCACGCCTCTGAAACCCTTTAGTCCACGCCTCTGAAACCCTTTAGTCCACGCCTCTGAGGCCCTTTAGTCCACGCCTCTGAAGCCCTTTAGTCCACGCCTCTGAAACTCTTTAGTCCACGCCTCTGAAGCCCTTTAGTCCACGCCTCTCAGGCCCTTTAGTCCACGCCTCTCAGGCCCTTTAGTCCACGCCTCTGAAGCCCTTTAGTCCACGCCTCTCAGGCCCTTTAGTCCACGCCTCTGAAGCCCTTTAGTCCACGCCTCTCAGGCCCTTTAGTCCACGCCTCTGAAGCCCTTTAGTCCACGCCTCTCAGGCCCTTTAGTCCACGCCTCTGAAGCCCTTTAGTCCACGCCTCTGAAGCCCTTTAGTCCACGCCTCTCAGGCCCTTTAGTCCACGCCTCTCAGGCCCTTTAGTCCACGCCTCTCAGGCCCTTTAGTCCACGCCTCTGAAGCCCTTTAGTCCACGCCTCTGAAGCCCTTTAGTCCACGCCTCTGAAGCCCTTTAGTCCACGCCTCTCAGGCCCTTTAGTCCACGCCTCTGAAGCCCTTTAGTCCACGCCTCTCAGGCCCTTTAGTCCACGCCTCTGAAGCCCTTCAGTCCACGCCTCTCAGGCCCTTTAGTCCACGCCTCTGAAGCCCTTTAGTCCACGCCTCTGAAGCCCTTTAGTCCACGCCTCTCAGGCCCTTTAGTCCACGCCTCTGAGGCCCTTTAGTCCACGCCTCTGAAGCCCTTTAGTCCACGCCTCTGAAACCCTTTAGTCCACGCCTCTGAGGCCCTTTAGTCCACGCCTCTGAGGCCCTTTAGTCCACGCCTCTGAAGCCCTTTAGTCCACGCCTCTGAAACCCTTTAGTCCACGCCTCTGAAACCCTTTAGTCCACGCCTCTGAGGCCCTTTAGTCCACGCCTCTGAAGCCCTTTAGTCCACGCCTCTGAAACTCTTTAGTCCACGCCTCTGAAGCCCTTTAGTCCACGCCTCTCAGGCCCTTTAGTCCACGCCTCTGAAGCCCTTTAGTCCACGCCTCTCAGGCCCTTTAGTCCACGCCTCTCAGGCCCTTTAGTCCACGCCTCTGAAGCCCTTTAGTCCACGCCTCTCAGGCCCTTTAGTCCACGCCTCTGAAACTCTTTAGTCCACGCCTCTCAGGCCCTTTATTTCACGCCTCTGAAACCCTTTAGTCCACGCCTCTCAGGCCCTTTAGTCCACGCCTCTCAGGCCCTTTAGTCCACGCCTCTGAAGCCCTTTAGTCCACGCCTCTCAGGCCCTTTATTTCACGCCTCTGAAGCCCTTTAGTCCACGCCTCTCAGGCCCTTTAGTCCACGCCTCTCAGGCCCTTTAGTCCACGCCTCTGAAGCCCTTTAGTCCACACCTCTGAAGCCCTTTAGTCCACGCCTCTGAGGCCGTTTAGTCCACGCCTCTGAAGCCCTTTAGTCCACGCCTCTCAGGCCCTTTAGTCCACGCCTCTGAAGGCCTTCAGTCCACGCCTCTCAGGCCCTTTAGTCCACGCCTCTGAAGCCCTTTAGTCCACGCCTCTGAAGCCCTTTAGTCCACGCCTCTCAGGCCCTTTAGTCCACGCCTCTGAGGCCCTTTAGTCCACGCCTCTGAAGCCCTTTAGTCCACGCCTCTGAAACCCTTTAGTCCACGCCTCTGAGGCCCTTTAGTCCACGCCTCTGAGGCCCTTTAGTCCACGCCTCTGAAGCCCTTTAGTCCACGCCTCTGAAACCCTTTAGTCCACGCCTCTGAAACCCTTTAGTCCACGCCTCTGAGGCCCTTTAGTCCACGCCTCTGAAGCCCTTTAGTCCACGCCTCTGAAACTCTTTAGTCCACGCCTCTGAAGCCCTTTAGTCCACGCCTCTCAGGCCCTTTAGTCCACGCCTCTCAGGCCCTTTAGTCCACGCCTCTGAAGCCCTTTAGTCCACGCCTCTCAGGCCCTTTAGTCCACGCCTCTGAAGCCCTTTAGTCCACGCCTCTCAGGCCCTTTAGTCCACGCCTCTGAAGCCCTTTAGTCCACGCCTCTCAGGCCCTTTAGTCCACGCCTCTGAAGCCCTTTAGTCCACGCCTCTGAAGCCCTTTAGTCCACGCCTCTCAGGCCCTTTAGTCCACGCCTCTCAGGTCCTTTAGTCCACGCCTCTGAAGCCCTTTAGTCCACGCCTCTGAAGCCCTTTAGTCCACGCCTCTCAGGCCCTTTAGTCCACGCCTCTCAGGCCCTTTAGTCCACGCCTCTGAAGCCCTTTAGTCCACGCCTCTGAAGCCCTTTAGTCCACGCCTCTCAGGCCCTTTAGTCCACGCCTCTCAGGCCCTTTAGTCCACGCCTCTGAAGCCCTTTAGTCCACGCCTCTGAAGCCCTTTAGTCCACGCCTCTCAGGCCCTTTAGTCCACGCCTCTGAGGCCCTTTAGTCCACGCCTCTGAAGCCCTTTAGTCCACGCCTCTGAAACCCTTTAGTCCACGCCTCTGAGGCCCTTTAGTCCACGCCTCTGAGGCCCTTTAGTCCACGCCTCTGAAGCCCTTTAGTCCACGCCTCTGAAACCCTTTAGTCCACGCCTCTGAAACCCTTTAGTCCACGCCTCTGAGGCCCTTTAGTCCACGCCTCTGAAGCCCTTTAGTCCACGCCTCTGAAACTCTTTAGTCCACGCCTCTGAAGCCCTTTAGTCCACGCCTCTCAGGCCCTTTAGTCCACGCCTCTCAGGCCCTTTAGTCCACGCCTCTGAAGCCCTTTAGTCCACGCCTCTCAGGCCCTTTAGTCCACGCCTCTGAAGCCCTTTAGTCCACGCCTCTCAGGCCCTTTAGTCCACGCCTCTGAAGCCCTTTAGTCCACGCCTCTGAAGCCCTTTAGTCCACGCCTCTCAGGCCCTTTAGTCCACGCCTCTCAGGTCCTTTAGTCCACGCCTCTCAGGCCCTTTAGTCCACGCCTCTGAAGCCCTTTAGTCCACGCCTCTGAAGCCCTTTAGTCCACGCCTCTGAAGCCCTTTAGTCCACGCCTCTCAGGCCCTTTAGTCCACGCCTCTGAAGCCCTTTAGTCCACGCCTCTCAGGCCCTTTAGTCCACGCCTCTGAAGCCCTTCAGTCCACGCCTCTCAGGCCCTTTAGTCCACGCCTCTGAAGCCCTTTAGTCCACGCCTCTGAAGCCCTTTAGTCCACGCCTCTCAGGCCCTTTAGTCCACGCCTCTGAGGCCCTTTAGTCCACGCCTCTGAAGCCCTTTAGTCCACGCCTCTCAGGCCCTTTAGTCCACGCCTCTGAATTGTTTTCTGACTCATGTGTCCGTCTCATTCTGTGTCTCCTTCTGTTTCCTCATTCACCTGTGTCCAGATCTCATCTCTGAAACGCAAACAGGTAAACAGGTCCTCAGGTCCTGGTTTAGTCCTGGTTTAGTCCAGGTTTAGTCCTGGTTTAGTCCTGGTTTAGTCCTGGTTTAGTCCTGGTTTAGACCTGGTTTAGTCCTGGTTTAGTCCTGGTTTAGACCTGGTTTAGTCCTGGTTTAGTCCTGGTTTAGTCCTGGTTTAGACCTGGTTTAGTCCTGGTTTAGACCTGGTTTAGTCCTGGTTTAGTCCTGGTTTAGACCTGGTTTAGTCCTGGTTTAGTCCTGGTTTTCCCTTCCTTTGGCCTTGTTCCTCGTCAGTTGCTATGGAAACCCTCTTAGAGCTTTAACTCAACTGCACAGACTTTAAAGAACTTAAAGGATTTAAAAGCTCCTCTCAGGGACAGAAAGGACCGTTTTGGATGGTGAACGTTAACATCAGGTCCATGTTCTGCTGTGCAGAGGTCCATGTTCTGCTGTGCAGAGGTCCATTTTCTCCTGTGCAGAGGTCCATGTTCTCCTGTGCAGAGGTCCATGTTCTGCTGTGCAGAGGTCCATGTTCTGCTGTGCAGAGGTCCATGTTCTGCTGAGCAGAGGTCCATGTTCTCCTGTGCAGAGGTCCATGTTCTCCTGTGCAGAGGTCCATGTTCTGCTGTGCAGAGGTCCATGTTCTGCTGAGCAGAGGTCCATGTTCTGCTGTGCAGAGGTCCATGTTCTCTTGTGCAGAGGTCCATGTTCTCCTGTGCAGAGGTCCATGTTCTGCTGAGCAGAGGTCCATGTTCTCCTGTGCAGAGGTCCATGTTCTCCTGTGCAGAGGTCCATGTTCTCCTGTGCAGAGGTCCATGTTCTGCTGTGCAGAGGTCCATGTTCTTCTATGCAGAGGTCCATGTTCTCCTGTGCAGAGGTCCATGTTCTGCTGAGCATGATAATAGTTTTTTCTGAGCAGTTGAGCTGAAGACTAAAGTGTTTCTGCTCTGATTTCCTGTCTAGACTACATTTCCCAGCATGCATCTCTCTATAGTCACTGGTAGATAAACTCTGGTCTCTGATTGGTCCTAACGCTGTTCTGATTGGTCCAGGGCCCCGGCTCTGTGTTGGCTCCGCCCCTCCTACTCAGCGCCATGACGACGGAGACGGTTTGTGAGCGCGTGCAGACGATGGCGGGACTGGACGCAACTATGATCCCACAGTACAGCGCCACCATCAGGAAGGTGAGGCCACTGCAACTGGTCCTTACTGGTCCTGACCTGGTTCTTACTGGTCCTTACTGGTCCTGACCTGGTCCTGACTTGGTCCTTACTGGTTCCTGTTGGTTCTTACTGGTTCTTACTGGTCCTTACTGGTTCTTATTGGTTCTTATTGGTCCTTATTGGTCCTTATTGGTCCTTACTGGTTCTGCTGGTTCTTGCTGGTTCTTGCTGGTTCTTGCTGGTTCTTGCTGGTTCTTACTGGTTCTTGCTGGTTCTTGCTGGTTCTTACTGGTTCTTACTGGTCCTTGCTGGTCCTTGCTGGTCCTTACTGGTTCTTACTGGTTCTTACTGGTTCTTACTGGTCCTTGCTGGTCCTTACTGGTCCTTGCTGGTCCTTGCTGGTTATTACTGGTTCTTGCTGGTTCTTACTGGTTCTTGCTGGTCCTTACTGGTTCTTGCTGGTTCTTGCTGGTTCTTACTGGTCCTGACCTGGTCCTGACTTGGTCCTTATTGGTCCTTACTGGTTCCTGTTGGTTCTTACTGGTTCTTACTTGTCCTTACTGGTTCTTACTGGTCCTTACTGGTTCTTGCTGGTTCTTACTGGTCCTTGCTGGTTCTTGCTGGTTCTTGCTGGTCCTTGCTGGTCCTTACTGGTTCTTGCTGGTCCTTACTGGTCCTTACTGGATCTTGCTGGTTCTTGCTGGTTCTTGCTGGTTCTTGCTGGTTCTTACTGGTTCTTGCTGGTTCTTGCTGGTTCTTACTGGTCCTTGCTGGTCCTTGCTGGTCCTTACTGGTTCTTACTGGTCCTTACTGGTTCTTGCTGGTTCTTACTGGTTCTTGCTGGTCCTTGCTGGTCCTTACTGGTCCTTGCTGGTCCTTGCTGGTTATTACTGGTTCTTGCTGGTTCTTACTGGTTCTTGCTGGTCCTTACTGGTTCTTGCTGGTTCTTGCTGGTTCTTACTGGTTCTTGCTGGTCCTTACTGGTTCTTGCTGGTTCTTACTGGTCCTTGCTGGTCCTTACTGGTCCTTACTGGTTCTTGCTGGTCCTTACTGGTCCTTACTGGTTCTTGCTGGTTCTTACTGGTTCTTGCTGGTTCTTACTGGTCCTTACTGGTTCTTGCTGGTTCTTGCTGGTCCTTACTGGTCCTTACTGGTCCTTGCTGGTTCTTACTGGTTCTTACTGGTTCTTGCTGGTTCTTGCTGGTTCTTGCTGGTTCTTACTGGTCCTTGCTGGTCCTTGCTGGTTCTTACTGGTTCTTACTGGTTCTTGCTGGTTCTTACTGGTCCTTGCTGGTCCTTACTGGTCCTTGCTGGTCCTTGCTGGTTATTACTGGTTCTTGCTGGTTCTTACTGGTTCTTGCTGGTCCTTACTGGTTCTTGCTGGTTCTTACTGGTTCTTGCTGATCCTTACTGGTTCTTGCTGGTTCTTACTGGTCCTTGCTGGTCCTTACTGGTCCTTACTGGTTCTTGCTGGTCCTTACTGGTCCTTACTGGTTCTTGCTGGTTCTTGCTGGTTCTTACTGGTCCTTGCTGGTCCTTACTGGTCCTTACTGGTTCTTGCTGGTCCTTACTGGTCCTTACTGGTTCTTGCTGGTTCTTGCTGGTTCTTACTGGTTCTTGCTGGTTCTTACTGGTCCTTACTGGTTCTTGCTGGTTCTTACTGGTCCTTGCTGGTCCTTACTGGTCCTTACTGGTTCTTGCTGGTCCTTACTGGTCCTTACTGGTCCTTACTGGTTCTTGCTGGTTCTTGCTGGTTCTTACTGGTTCTTGCTGGTTCTTACTGGTCCTTACTGGTTCTTGCTGGTTCTTACTGGTCCTTGCTGGTCCTTACTGGTCCTTACTGGTTCTTGCTGGTCCTTACTGGTTCTTGCTGGTTCTTGCTGGTTCTTGCTGGTTCTTACTGGTCCTTGCTGGTCCTTGCTGGTTCTTACTGGTTCTTACTGGTCCTTACTGGTTCTTGCTGGTTCTTGCTGGTTCTTACTGGTTCTTGCTGGTTCTTGCTGGTTCTTACTGGTTCTTACTGGTTCTTGCTGGTTCTTGCTGGTTCTTACTGGTTCTTACTGGTTCTTACTGGTCTTTGCTGGTTCTTACTGGTTCTTGCTGGTTCTTACTGGTCCTTGCTGGTCCTTACTGGTCCTTGCTGTTCCTTACTGGTTCTTGCTGGTTCTTGCTGGTTCTTACTGGTTCTTACTGGTTCTTGCTGGTTCTTGCTGGTTCTTACTGGTTCTTACTGGTTCTTACTGGTCTTTGCTGGTTCTTACTGCTGGTTCTGTGTTTCAGGCGAACATAAACGGTCGAGTTCTTTCTCAGTGCAACATCGACGAGCTGAAGAAAGAGATGAACATGAACTTTGGAGACTGGCAACTGTTCAGAGCGGCTGTGAGTACTGCAAATACTACTGCAAATACTACTGCAAATACTGCTAATACTACTGCAAATACTACTGCAAATACTGCTAATACTACTGCAACTGTTCAGAGCGGCTGTGAGTACTGCAAATACTACTGCAAATACTACTGCAAATACTGCTAATACTACTGCAAATACTACTGCAAATACTGCTAATACTACTGCAACTGTTCAGAGCGGCTGTGAGTACTGCAAATACTACTGCAAATACTACTGCAAATACTGCTAATAATACTGCAAATACTACTGCAAATACTGCTAATACTACTGCAACTGTTCAGAGCGGCTGTGAGTACTGCAAATACTACTGCAAATACTACTGCAAATACAACTGCAAATACTGCAAATACTACTGCAAATACTACTGCAAATACTGCTAATACTACTGCAACTGTTCAGAGCGGCTGTGAGTACTGCAATTACTACTGCAAATACTACTGCAAATACTGCTAATACTACTGCAAATACTACTGCAAATACTGCTAATACTACTGCAACTGTTCAGAGCGGCTGTGAGTACTGCAAATACTACTGCAAATACTACTGCAAATACTGCTAATACTACTGCAAATACTACTGCAAATACTGCTAATACTACTGCAACTGTTCAGAGCGGCTGTGAGTACTGCAAATACTACTGCAAATACTACTGCAAATACTGCTAATACTACTGCAAATACTACTGCAAATACTGCTAATACTACTGCAACTGTTCAGAGCGGCTGTGAGTACTGCAAATACTACTGCAAATACTACTGCAAATACTGCTAATACCACTGCAATTGTTCAGAGCGGCTGTGAGTACTGCAAATACTACTGCAAATACTGCTAATACTACTGCAAATACTACTGCAAATACTGCAAATACTACTGCAAATACTACTGCAAATACAACTGCAAATACTGCAAATACTACTGCAAATACTACTGCAAATACTGCTAATACTACTGCAACTGTTCAGAGCGGCTGTGAGTACTGCAAATACTACTGCAAATACTGCTAATACTACTGCAAATACTACTGCAAATACTGCTAATACTACTGCAACTGTTCAGAGCGGCTGTGAGTACTGCAAATACTACTGCAAATACTACTGCAAATACTGCTAATACTACTGCAATTGTTCAGAGCGGCTGTGAGTACTGCAAATACTACTGCAAATACTGCTAATACTACTGCAAATACTACTGCAAATACTACTGCAAATACTACTGCAAATACTACTGCAAATACTACTGCAAATACAACTGCAAATACTGCAAATACTACTGCAAATACTACTGCAAATACTACTGCAAATACTACTGCAAATACTGCTAATACTTCTGCAAATACTACTGCAAATACTGCTGCAAATACTACTGCAAATACTGCTGCAAATACTGCAAATACTGCAAATACAACTGCAAATACTGCAAATACTACTGCAAATACTGCAAATACTACTGCAAATCCTGCAAATACTACTGCAAATACTACTGCAAATACTACTACTGCAAATACTGCAAATACTACTGCAAATACTACCACTGCAAATCTACTGCAAATACTGCAAATACTACTGCAAAAATTCAGAGCGGCTGTGAGTACTGCAAATACTAAATCAAATCAAATCAATATATTTTTGTAAGGCCCAAAATCACAAGAACAGTCGCCTCTGAGGCAGAATCAACAATGTCTGTGGGGACGAGGGACGATGTCCCAGGCCCTCTGTCCTTAGCTCCTCCTTCTGCAGGAAAAACTACAAAAACCCTCCTTGGGACAAAGTATAAACCTGTGTTAGTTCCTGTGAAGGAGGATGTGACTCTCACAGACGTGAGGGAGACTGGAGCTGGAGCCACTCTTCAGGCAGATGAGGGACCGTCCACACGGGGCAGGGACACTTCACCAGGAGAGGGACATCTGGGTCCACAGGTCCTCAGGAGTGAGACAAAGAAGGCGGTGAACAGTTTGCAAGTGGAATTAAAAAATAAATATTGTTTGATAGAATAAGTCAGAAGAAGAGGACAGAGCTCATACTTCCCCCTGAGTTGCTGCTAGGGCAGCGGAGCTGAAGCTGTGGGTTTATGTTTCTGATCCTAACTACTCTGACCATAAGTCATTTCGAAGAGGAACGTTTTAAGCCTGGACTTAAATGAAGAGACTGTGTCAGCATATTTAACATGGGCCGGAGCTGATTCCATAACACAGGAGCTTGGGAGCTAAACGCTCTACCTCCTACAGTACTTTTAGAGACTCTTGGGACCACCAGAAGGCCGGCATTCTGAGAGTGAAGAGCTCTGATTGGATGAGATGGTTCTAGAGCATCTTTGAGGTGGGAGGGGCCATGTCATTTATGGCTTTGTAAATCAGGAGGAGGAGTTTAAATGTGATTCTAGACTCGACGGGGAGCCAGTGAAGAGACTTCAGCACCGGCGTAATGTGCTCTCTTCTTTTTGTTCCTGTTAGTAATCTTGCTGCTGCATTTTGAACCAGTTAAAGCTTTTTATGGAGCTTTTAGGACACGCTGCAAGCAGGGAGTTACAGGAGAATCTAGACGTTACAAATGCATGGATAAGTTTTTCAGCTTCACTTTTAGGCCGGATTCTTCTGATTTTGGCTCTTGTTGTGCAAATGGAAAGAGTCTGTTTTACAAGCTTTATTTATATGAGCTTTAAATGAGAGCTCCTGGTCCAATAAGACTCTGAGGTTTCTTACAGTAGAACTGGAGGCTTCACTGACATTGTCCAGTGTGACTATCTGCTCAGATAGAGAGTCTCGTAGATGCTTAGGACCAGCACAATGACCTCCTGCACAATGACCTCCTGCACAATGACCTCCAGCACAATGACCTCCTGCACAATGACCTCCTGCACAATGACCTCCTGCACAATGACCTCCAGCACAATGACCTCCAGCACAATGACCTCCAGCACAATGACCTCCAGCACAATGACCTCCAGCACAATGACCTCCAGCACAATGACCTCCTGCACAATGACCTCCTGCACAATGACCTCCTGCACAATGACCTCCTGCACAATGACCTCCTGCACAATGACCTCCTGCACAATGACCTCCAGCACAATGACCTCCAGCACAATGACCTCCAGCACAATGACCTCGGTTTGTTCAGGGTTAAGAAGCAGATCATTAAGTGTCCTCCAGGTTTTTATCTCCTTCACACGAGCTCTAAGTCTGTCTCCTTGATCGCTCTGATCAGGTTCATTGATAAATACAGCTGAGTGTTAATGCCATGTGACCTGATCATGTGACCTGATCATGTTGCCTAACGGCAGCATATAAAGAGTAAACAGAATTGGACCGAGTACTGACCCCTGTGGCACACCGTAAATTACTTTAGAGCCTTGTGAGGAGCTCTGGTTTACATGAACAAATTGGAACCTATCAGATAGATAGGATTTAAACCAGCTGAGGGCGGGGCCTCTGAGGGCGGGGCCTCTGAGGGCTTCTGCTGTGGTGGGCTCTGAACCCTGCTGTGGTGGGCTCTGAACCCTGCTGTGGTGGGCTCTGAACCCTGACTGGAAAACTTGAAATAAGTTATTGTCCTGCAGGTGGCGACAAAGCTTTGTCCAGGATTTTCGAGACAAAGGGAAGATTTGAAATAGGTCTGTAGTTTACCAATAGTTCAGGATCTAGATGAGTCTTTTTCAGAAGAGGTTTAATGACGTCATGTTTGAAGGACGTGGAACATAAACACTTTCTACTGAAGTATTTATTATATTAAGAATAGGGTCTATAATTAGGGGGAGAATGTCTTTGAGGAGCTTGGAATGGGGTCTAGGACACAAGTGGAGCTTTTAGAGGACATAAGGGCTGAAGTTCTCTCTCTTGATCAACAGCTGTGAACCTTTCTAAGTTTACAGCTGGATTTATATGGGACGTTAGATTTACAGCTTGGGCTAGTTCAGGGCTAATAGCGGGGGTAATTTCATCTAATTTATCTCTGATTGTTTTTATTTTATTGTTAAAAAATAGGAGGAAATCATCAGAGCTAAGTGTAGCTGGGAGTGAGGGCTCTACTGCTGTGACAGTGTGTTACCATGGTTACAGCGCTGAAAAGGAATTTAGTGTTACTTTTGTTGACTTCTATTAGATGTGAATAATATCTGGTTCTGGCCTCACACGGAGCTGCTGACAGGACAGGAGCAACTTTTCCTGCTTTTAGAGATTCTTCTGTGAGAGCGACGAAATAATCCCTCTAACTTTCTAACTCTTTGTTTATGTGAACGCAGTTCTTGGTTGTACCAGGAGGAGGCGCTTTGACCTAATGACCTTCTGTTTTAACGGCGCGACAACGTCAAGAGCAGACTTCAGAGAATTCACATGACATGATCACATGACATGATCACATGACGTGATCACATGACATGATCACATGACATGAGCACATGACATGATCACATGACATGAGCACATGACGTGATCACATGACATGAGCACATGACATGAGCACATGACATGATCACATGACATGATGACATGATCACATGACATGATGACATGATCACATGACATGAGCACATGACATGAGCACATGACATGATCACATGACATGATCACATGACTTGAGCACATGACATGATCACATGACATGATCACATGACTTGAGCACATGACTTGAGCACATGACATGATCACATGACACAATCACATGACATGATCACATGACTTGAGCACATGACTTGAGCACATGACATGATCACATGACACAATCACATGACATGATCACATGACATGATCACATGACTTGAGCACATGACATGAGCACATGACATGATCACATGACATGATCACATGACTTGAGCACATGACATGATCACATGACATGATCACATGACATGATCACATGACATGATCACATGACATGATCACATGACATGAGCACATGACATGATCACATGACATGAGCACATGACATGATCACATGACATGATCACATGACATGAGCACATGACCTGATCACATGACATGATCACATGACATGAGCACATGACATGATCACATGACATGATCACATGACATGAGCACATGACATGATCACATGACATGAGCACATGACATGATCACATGACATGATCACATGACATGATCACATGACACGATCACATGACACGATCACATGACATGATCACATGACTTGAGCACATGACTTGAGCACATGACATGATCACATGACACAATCACATGACATGATCACATGACATGATCACATGACTTGAGCACATGACATGATCACATGGCATGATCACATGACATTGTGACGGAGCCAGTCCGTCTTTAACTGGTGTCGGCGCTTATTTGCTGAGCAGCCGCGCGGCCCTTCATGCCCGCGCACTTTCCAACACACACTCATACATTCCCCGCTCCCCGCGTTTCCCTCTGTTTCATTCATTCGCATCAGACGCTACACACGCTTCTTTCCCCGCACTCCTCCCTCACTAATCCACCAAGGCTGCACACTTGCGCGCGTTAGGTTAAGTCTAAGCACACACACGTCAATTGTTGCCTGTTTTGTCACGAAGCCGCGCTCCGCAGATGCGTCGCGTTGGGTCGAAACCGAGCCAGGACTTCCTGGAAGTTTAAATGCGCGTTGTTCGCGCCGTGGTGCTGACCATGTGACACCGGGTATTCTATGTGTTTTATATTGCTTTATTTTGAACATGTGTATATAATTAATGATGTATTATGTTGTAGGAAGAGGCCACAACAGTTTATTGTCAGTTTATTTGGGATTTGAATTATCTAGTTCTTTTGCTCAGTGGGAGGGGCAAGTGAGGAATAAAGGCGAGCCGCTCTTGGCTGTGGGAGGAGTCTGTCTCCAACAACAGAGAAGGAAACAGTGTGAGAGAGAGAGTAAAAGAGAGAGAGTTAAAAGAGAGAACGAGTTAAAGTTGAACTCATAGTTGGAACTCTGTAAATATATGTTTTTGGATTTTTGGACCTTTTTGCTCACTGTATATATTTCTTCACTGTTGCACTATTTTTGCACTTCGGTTTTGGCACAATAAATCCACCTGAGCACTTGAAATCTGACTTCGCCATATTTTTGAGAGAGAGCCCCGCTACAGACATGATCACATGACATGATCACATGACCTGAGCACATGACATGATCACATGACATGAGCACATGACATGATCACATGACATGAGCACATGACATGAGCACATGACATGAGCACATGACATGATCACATGACCTGAGCACATGACCTGAGCACATGACATGATCACATGACATGATCACATGACATGAGCACATGACATGAGCACATGACATGATCACATGACCTGAGCACATGACATGATCACATGACATGATCACATGACCTGAGCACATGACATGATCACATGACATGAGCACATGACATGAGCACATGACATGAGCACATGACATGATCACATGACATGATCACATGACCTGAGCACATGACATGATCACATGACATGATCACATGACATGAGCACATGACATGATCACATGACATGAGCACATGACATGAGCACATGACATGATCACATGACATGATCACATGACATGATCACATGACCTGAGCACATGACATGATCACATGACATGAGCACATGACATGATCACATGACATGAGCACATGACATGATCACATGACATGAGCACATGACATGATCACATGACCTGAGCACATGACCTGAGCACATGACATGATCACATGACATGAGCACATGACATGATCACATGACATGAGCACATGACATGAGCACATGACATGATCACATGACATGAGCACATGACATGATCACATGACATGAGCACATGACATGATCACATGACATGATCACATGACATGAGCACATGACATGATCACATGACATGAGCACATGACATGATCACATGACATGAGCACATGACATGATCACATGACATGAGCACATGACATGATCACATGACCTGAGCACATGACCTGAGCACATGACATGATCACATGACATGAGCACATGACATGATCACATGACATGAGCACATGACATGATCACATGACATGAGCACATGACATGATCACATGACATGAGCACATGACATGATCACATGACATGAGCACATGACATGATCACATGACATGAGCACATGACATGATCACATGACCTGAGCACATGACCTGAGCACATGACATGATCACATGACATGAGCACATGACATGATCACATGACATGAGCACATGACATGATCACATGACATGAGCACATGACATGATCACATGACATGATCACATGACCTGAGCACATGACATGATCACATGACATGATCACATGACCTGAGCACATGACCTGAGCACATGACAGGATCACATGACATGATCACATGACATGATCACATGACATGATCACATGACATGATCACATGACCTGAGCACATGACCTGAGCACATGACATGATCACATGACACGATCACATGACATGATCACATGACATGATCACATGACACGATCACATGACATGATCACATGACATGATCACATGACCTGAGCACATGACCTGAGCACATGACATGATCACATGACACGATCACATGACTTGAGCACATGACATGATCACATGACATGAGCACATGACATGATCACATGACATGAGCACATGACATGATCACATGACATGAGCACATGACATGATCACATGACATGAGCACATGACATGATCACATGACATGAGCACATGACATGATCACATGACCTGAGCACATGACCTGAGCACATGACATGATCACATGACATGAGCACATGACATGATCACATGACATGAGCACATGACATGATCACATGACATGAGCACATGACATGATCACATGACATGAGCACATGACATGATCACATGACATGAGCACATGACATGATCACATGACCTGAGCACATGACCTGAGCACATGACATGATCACATGACATGATCACATGACATGAGCACATGACATGATCACATGACATGTCTCTGAATATTGGCTCTATTATTTCCTTGAATTTTGAGATAGATTTTTCAGATATTGTCCTTTTCATTATAACTTTATTCTGTGGGACTGGATGATCTTTAAGAATAAACTGAAATGTAATTATGAAATGATCTGACAATATAGAGTTTTGAGGGAGACAATGAGGTCATTAATCTCTGTTCCATACGTTAGGTCAGATCCAGAGTGTGAGTCGGTTTATTTACATTCTGAGTGAAACCAATGCTGTCTAACAAGGCGCTGAAGGCATTACTGAGAGAGTCATCACTCACGTTCACCTGGATATTAAAGTCTCCAGCTATAACTATTTTATCCCAGGCTAACACTAAGTTTGATATAAAGTCAGAAAACTCTGTTACTACTGCAAATACTGCACATACTACTGCAAATACTGCAAATACCACTGCAAATACTGCAAATACTACTACCGCATATACTGCAAATACTGCTGCAAATCCTGCAAATACTACTGCAAATACTGCTGCAAATACTACTGCAAATACTGCTGCAAATACTGCTGCAAATACTGCAAATACTACTGCAAATACTACTGCAACTGTTCAGAGAGGCTGAGTACTGCAAATACCGCAAAGACTACTCCAAATACTACAATACTACTGCAAATACTACAGCAAATACTACTGCAAGTACTGCAAATAGTACTGCAAATACTACTGCGAATACTACTGCAAATACTGCAAATACTACTTCAAATACTACTGCACATACTACTGCAAATACTGCAAATACTACTGCAACTTTTCAGAGCGGCTGTGAGTACTGCAAATACTACTGCAAATACTGCTAATACTACTGCACATACTACTGCAAATACTGCAAATACTACTGCAAATCCTGCAAATACCACTGCAAATACTGCAAATACTACTACTGCAAATACCACTGCAAATACTGCAAATACTACTACTGCAAATACTGCTGCAAATACTGCAAATACTACTGCAAATACTGCAAATACTACTGCAAATACTGCAAATACTGCAAATACTACTGCAAATACTACTGCAAATACTGCAAATACGCAAATGCTGCAAATACGCAAATACTGCAAATACTACTGCAAATACTACTGCAACTGTTCAGAGCGGCTGTGAGTACTGCAAATACTGCAAAGACTACTCCAAATACTACTGCAAATACTACAATACTACTGCAAATACTGCAAATAGTGAAACCTATGCTGTCTAACAAGGCGCTGAAGGCATTACTGAGAGAGTCATCACTCACGTTCACCTGGATATTAAAGTCTCCAGCTATAACTATTTTATCCCAGGCTAACACTAAGTTTGATATAAAGTCAGAAAACTCTGTTACTACTGCACATACTACTGCAAATACTTCAAATACTACTGCAAATCCTGCAAATACTACTACTGCAAATACTGCAAATACCACTGCAAATACTACTACTGAAAATACTGCAAATACTGCTGCAAATCCTGCAAATACTACTGCACATACTACTGCAAATACTGCAAAAACTACTGCAAATCCTGCAAATACCACTGCAAATACTGCAAATACTACTACTGCAAATACTGCTGCAAATCCTGCAAATACTGCAAATACTACTGCATATACTACTACAAATACTACTGCAAATACTGCAAATACTACTGCAAATCCTGCAAATACCACTGCAAATACTGCAAATACTACTACTGCAAATACTGCTGCAAATCCTGCAAATACCACTGCAAATACTGCAAATACTACTACTGCACATACTACTGCAAATACTGCAAATACTACTGCAAATCCTGCAAATACCACTGCAAATACTGCAAATACTACTACTGCAAATACTGCTGCAAATCCTGCAAATACTACTGCACATACTACTGCAAATACTGCAAAAACTACTGCAAATCCTGCAAATACCACTGCAAATACTGCAAATACTACTACTGCAAATACTGCAAATACTGCTGCAAATCCTGCAAATACTACTGCAAATACTACTGCAAATCCTGCAAATACCACTGCAAATACTGCAAATACTACTACTGCAAATACTGCTGCAAATCCTGCAAATACTGCAAATACTACTGCATATACTACTGCAAATACTACTGCAAATACTGCAAATACTACTGCAAATCCTGCAAATACCACTGCAAATACTGCAAATACTACTACTGCAAATACTGCTGCAAATCCTGCAAATACCACTGCAAATACTGCAAATACTACTACTGCACATACTACTGCAAATACTGCAAATACTACTGCAAATCCTGCAAATACCACTGCAAATACTGCAAATACTACTACTGCAAATACTGCTGCAAATCCTGCAAATACTACTGCACATACTACTGCAAATACTGCAAAAACTACTGCAAATCCTGCAAATACCACTGCAAATACTGCAAATACTACTACTACAAATACTGCAAATACTGCTGCAAATCCTGCAAATACTACTGCAAATACTACTGCAAATACTGCAAATACTACTGCAAATACTGCAAATACGCAAATACTGCAAATACTACTGCAAATACTGCAAATACTACTGCAAATACTACTGCAACTGTTCAGAGCGGCTGTGAGTACTGCAAATATTGCAAAGACTATTCCAAATACTACTGCAAATACTACAATACTACTGCAAATACTACAGCAAATACTACTGCAAGTACTGCAAATAGTACTGCAAATACTACTGCGAATACTGCAAATACTACTGCAAATCCTGCAAATACCACTGCAAATACTGCAAATACTACTACTGCTACTACTGCAAATACTGCTGCAAATCCTGCAAATACTACTGCAAATACTGCAAATACTACTGCAAATACTGCAAATACTGCAAATACTACTGCAAATACTGCAAATACTACTGTAAATACTGCAAATACTACTGCAACTGTTCAGAGCGGCTGTGAGTACTGCAAATACTGCAAAGACTACTCCAAATACTACTGCAAATACTACAATACTACTGCAAATACTACAGCAAATACTACTGCAAATACTGCAAATAGTGAAACCTATGCTGTCTAACAAGGCGCTGAAGGCATTACTGAGAGAGTCATCACTCACGTTCACCTGGATATTAAAGTCTCCAGCTATAACTATTTTATCCCAGGCTAACACTAAGTTTGATATAAAGTCAGAAAACTCTGTTACTACTGCACATACTACTGCAAATACTGCAAATACTACTGCAAATACTGCAAATACCACTGCAAATACTGCAAATACTACTACCGCATATACTGCAAATACTGCTGCAAATCCTGCAAATACTACTGCAAATACTGCTGCAAATACTGCTGCAAATACTGCAAATACTACTGCAAATACTACTGCAACTGTTCAGAGAGGCTGTGAGTACTGCAAATACTGCAAAGACTACTCCAAATACTACAATACTACTGCAAATACTACAGCAAATACTACTGCAAGTACTGCAAATAGTACTGCAAATACTACTGCGAATACTACTGCAAATACTGCAAATACTACTGCAAATACTACTGCAAATACTACTGCAAATACTACTGCAACTTTTCAGAGCGGCTGTGAGTACTGCAAATACTACTGCAAATACTGCTAATACTACTGCACATACTACTGCAAATACTGCAAATACTACTGCAAATCCTGCAAATACCACTTCAAATACTGCAAATACTACTACTGCAAATACTGCAAATACTGCTGCAAATACTGCAAATACTACTGCAAATACTGCAAATACTACTGCAAATACTACTGCAAATACTGCAAATACTACTGCAAATACTGCAAATACTACTGCAAATACGCAAATGCTGCAAATACTACTGCAAATACTGCAAATACTACTGCAAATACTACTGCAACTGTTCAGAGCGGCTGTGAGTACTGCAAATACTGCAAAGACTGCTCCAAATACTACTGCAAATACTACAATACGACTGCAAATACTACAACAAATACTACTGCAAATACTGCAAATAGTGAAACCTATGCTGTCTAACAAGGCGCTGAAGGCATTACTGAGAGAGTCATCACTCACGTTCACCTGGATATTAAAGTCTCCAGCTATAACTATTTTATCCCAGGCTAACACTAAGTTTGATATAAAGTCAGAAAACTCTGTTACTACTGCACATACTACTGCAAATACTGCAAATACTACTGCAAATCCTGCAAATACCACTGCAAATACTATAAATACTACTACTGCAAAAACTACTGTAAATCCTGCAAATACCAGTGCAAATACTGCAAATACTACTACTGCAAAAACTACTGTAAATCCTGCAAATACCAGTGCAAATACTACTACTGCAAATACTGCTGCAAATCCTGCAAATACTACTGCACATACTACTGCAAATACTGCAAAAACTACTGCAAATCCTGCAAATACCACTGCAAATACTGCAAATACTACTACTGCAAATACTGCTGCAAATCCTGCAAATACTACTGCAAATACTGCAAATACTACTGCAAATACTACTGCAAATACTGCTAATACTACTGCACATACTACTGCAAATACTGCAAATACTACTGCAAATCCTGCAAATACCACTGCAAATACTGCAAATACTACTACTGCAAATACTGCAAATACTGCTGCAAATCCTGCAAATACTACTGCACATACTACTGCAAATACTGCAAAAACTACTGCAAATCCTGCAAATACCACTGCAAATACTGCAAATACTACTACTGCAAATACTGCAAATACTGCTGCAATTCCTGCCAATACTACGGCAAATACTACTGCAAATACTGCAAATACTACTGCAAATACTGCAAATACTACTGCAAATACTACTGCAAATACTGCAAATACGCAAATACTGCAAATACTACTGCAAATACTGCAAATACTACTGCAAATACTACTGCAACTGTTCAGAGAGGCTGTGAGTACTGCAAATACTGCAAAGACTACTCCAAATACTACAATACTACTGCAAATACTACAGCAAATACTATTGCAAGTACTGTAAATAGTACTGCAAATACTACTGCGAATACTACTGCAAATACTGCAAATACTACTGCAAATACTACTGCAAATACTACTGCAAATACTGCTAATACTACTGCACATACTACTGCAAATACTGCAAATCCTGCAAATACCACTGCAAATACTGCAAATACTACTACTGCAAATACTGCTGCAAATCCTGCAAATACTACTGCAAATACTACTGCAAATACTGCAATAACTGCAAATACTACTGCAAATACTACTGCAAATACTACTGCAACTGTTCAGAGCGGCTGTGAGTACTGCAAATACTGCAAAGACTACTCCAAAACTACTGCAAATACTACAATACTACTGCAAATACTACAGCAAATACTACTGCAAATACTGCAAATAGTGAAACCTATGCTGTCTAACAAGGCGCTGAAGGCATTACTGAGAGAGTCATCACTCACGTTCACCTGGATATTAAAGTCTCCAGCTATAACTATTTTATCCCAGGCTAACACTAAGTTTGATATAAAGTCAGAAAACTCTGTTACTACTGCACATACTACTGCAAATACTGCAAATACTACTGCAAATCCTGCAAATACCACTGCAAATACTGCAAATACTACTACTGCAAATACTGCAAATACTGCTGCAAATCCTGCAAATACTACTGCAAATACTGCAAATACTACTGCAAATACTACTGCAAATACTGCAAATACGCAAATACTGCAAATACTACTGCAAATACTGCAAACACTACTGCAAATCCTGCAAATACCACTGCAAATACTGCAAATACTACTACTGCAAATACTGCAAATACTGCTGCAAATCCTGCAAATACTACTGCAAATACTACTGCAAATACCACTGCAAATACTGCAAATACTACTACTGCAAAAACTACTGTAAATCCTGCAAATACCAGTGCAAATACTACTACTGCAAATACTGCTGCAAATCCTGCAAATACTACTGCACATACTACTGCAAATACTGCAAAAACTACTGCAAATCCTGCAAATACCACTGCAAATACTGCAAATACTACTACTGCAAATACTGCTGCAAATCCTGCAAATACTACTGCAAATACTGCAAATACTACTGCAAATACTACTGCAAATACTGCTAATACTACTGCACATACTACTGCAAATACTGCAAATACTACTGCAAATCCTGCAAATACCACTGCAAATACTGCAAATACTACTACTGCAAATACTGCAAATACTGCTGCAAATCCTGCAAATACTACTGCACATACTACTGCAAATACTGCAAAAACTACTGCAAATCCTGCAAATACCACTGCAAATACTGCAAATACTACTACTGCAAATACTGCAAATACTGCTGCAATTCCTGCAAATACTACGGCAAATACTACTGCAAATACTGCAAATACTACTGCAAATACTGCAAATACTACTGCAAATACTACTGCAAATACTGCAAATACGCAAATACTGCAAATACTACTGCAAATACTGCAAATACTACTGCAAATACTACTGCAACTGTTCAGAGAGGCTGTGAGTACTGCAAATACTGCAAAGACTACTCCAAATACTACAATACTACTGCAAATACTACAGCAAATACTATTGCAAGTACTGCAAATAGTACTGCAAATACTACTGCGAATACTACTGCAAATACTGCAAATACTACTGCAAATACTACTGCAAATACTACTGCAAATACTGCAAATACTACTGCAAATACTACTGCAAATACTACTGCAAATACTACTGCAACTTTTCAGAGCGGCTGTGAGTACTGCAAATACTACTGCAAATACTGCAAATACTACTGCAAATCCTGCAAATACCACTGCAAATACTGCAAATACTACTACTGCAAATCCTGCTGCAAATCCTGCAAATCCTGCTGCAAATCCTGCAAATACTACTGCAAATACTGCAAATACTACTGCAAATACTACTGCAAATACTACTACTGCAAATACTGCAAATACTGCTGCAAATACTGCAAATACTGCTGCAATTCCTGCAAATACTGCAAATACTACTGCAAATACTGCAAATACTACTGCAAATACTGCAAATACGCAAATACTGCAAATACTACTGCAAATACTGCAAATACTACTGCAAATACTACTGCAACTGTTCAGAGAGGCTGTGAGTACTGCAAATACTGCAAAGACTACTCCAAATACTACAATACTACTGCAAATACTACAGCAAATACTATTGCAAGTACTGCAAATAGTACTGCAAATACTACTGCGAATACTACTGCAAATACTGCAAATACTACTGCAAATACTACTGCAACTTTTCAGAGCGGCTGTGAGTACTGCAAATACTACTGCAAATACTGCAAATACTACTGCAAATCCTGCAAATACCACTGCAAATACTGCAAATACTACTACTGCAAATCCTGCTGCAAATCCTGCAGATACTACTGCAAATACTGCAAATACTACTGCAAATACTGCAAATACTGCAAATACTACTGCAAATACTACTGCAAATACTGCAAATACGCAAATACTGCAAATACTACTGCAAATACTGCAAATAGTGAAATTTATGCTGTCTAACAAGGCGCTGAAGGCATTACTGAGAGAGTCATCACTCACGTTCACCTGGATATTAAAGTCTCCAGCTATAACTATTTTATCCCAGGCTAACACTAAGTTTGATATAAAGTCAGAAAACTCTGTTACTACTGCACATACTACTGCAAATACTGCAAATACTACTGCAAATCCTGCAAATACCACTGCAAATACTATAAATACTACTACTGCAAATACTGCTGCAAATCCTGCAAATACTACTGCACATACTACTGCAAATACTGCAAAAACTACTGCAAATCCTGCAAATACCACTGCAAATACTACTACTGCAAATACTGCTGCAAATCCTGCAAATACTACTGCACATACTACTGCAAATACTGCAAAAACTACTGCAAATCCTGCAAATACCACTGCAAATACTACTACTGCAAATACTGCTGCAAATCCTGCAAATACTACTGCAAATACTGCAAATACTACTGCAAATACTACTGCAAATACTACTGCAAATACTACTGCAAATACTGCAAATACTACTGCAAATCCTGCAAATACCACTGCAAATACTGCAAATACTACTACTGCTACTACTGCGAATACTACTGCAAATACTGCAAATACTACTGCAAATACTACTGCAAATACTGCAAATACTACTGCAAATACTGCAAATACTACTGCAAAGACTACTCCAAATACTACAATACTACTGCAAATACTACAGCAAATACTATTGCAAGTACTGCAAATAGTACAACAAATACTACTGCGAATACTACTGCAAATACTGCAAATACTACTGCAAATACTACTGCAAATACTACTGCAAATACTACTGCAAATACTACTGCAAATACTGCAAATACTACTGCAACTTTTCAGAGCGGCTGTGAGTACTGCAAATACTACTGCAAATACTGCAAATACTACTGCAAATCCTGCAAATACCACTGCAAATACTGCAAATACTACTACTGCAAATCCTGCTGCAAATCCTGCAAATACTACTGCAAATACTGCAAATACTACTGCAAATACTGCAAATACTGCAAAATACTACTACTGCAAATACTGCAAATACTGCTGCAATTCCTGCAAATACTACGGCAAATACTACTGCAAATACTGCAAATACTACTGCAAATACTGCAAATACTACTGCAAATACTGCAAATACGCAAATACTGCAAATACTACTGCAAATACTGCAAATACTACTGCAAATACTACTGCAACTGTTCAGAGAGGCTGTGAGTACTGCAAATACTGCAAAGACTACTCCAAATACTACAATACTACTGCAAATACTACAGCAAATACTATTGCAAGTACTGCAAATAGTACTGCAAATACTACTGCACATACTACTGCAAATACTGCAAATACTACTGCAAATCCTGCAAATACCACTGCAAATACTATAAATACTACTACTGCAAAAACTACTGTAAATCCTGCAAATACCAGTGCAAATACTGCAAATACTACTACTGCAAAAACTACTGTAAATCCTGCAAATACCAGTGCAAATACTACTACTGCAAATACTGCTGCAAATCCTGCAAATACTACTGCACATACTACTGCAAATACTGCAAAAACTACTGCAAATCCTGCAAATACCACTGCAAATACTGCAAATACTACTACTGCAAATACTGCTGCAAATCCTGCAAATACTACTGCAAATACTGCAAATACTACTGCAAATACTACTGCAAATACTACTGCAAATACTGCTAATACTACTGCACATACTACTGCAAATACTGCAAATACTACTGCAAATCCTGCAAATACCACTGCAAATACTGCAAATACTACTACTGCAAATACTGCAAATACTGCTGCAAATCCTGCAAATACTACTGCACATACTACTGCAAATACTGCAAAAACTACTGCAAATCCTGCAAATACCACTGCAAATACTGCAAATACTACTACTGCAAATACTGCAAATACTGCTGCAATTCCTGCAAATACTACGGCAAATACTACTGCAAATACTGCAAATACTACTGCAAATACTGCAAATACTACTGCAAATACTACTGCAAATACTGCAAATACGCAAATACTGCAAATACTACTGCAAATACTGCAAATACTACTGCAAATACTACTGCAACTGTTCAGAGAGGCTGTGAGTACTGCAAATACTGCAAAGACTACTCCAAATACTACAATACTACTGCAAATACTACAGCAAATACTATTGCAAGTACTGCAAATAGTACTGCAAATACTACTGCGAATACTACTGCAAATACTGCAAATACTACTGCAAATACTACTGCAAATACTACTGCAAATACTGCAAATACTACTGCAAATACTACTGCAAATACTACTGCAAATACTACTGCAACTTTTCAGAGCGGCTGTGAGTACTGCAAATACTACTGCAAATACTGCAAATACTACTGCAAATCCTGCAAATACCACTGCAAATACTGCAAATACTACTACTGCAAATCCTGCTGCAAATCCTGCAAATCCTGCTGCAAATCCTGCAAATACTACTGCAAATACTGCAAATACTACTGCAAATACTACTGCAAATACTACTACTGCAAATACTGCAAATACTGCTGCAAATACTGCAAATACTGCTGCAATTCCTGCAAATACTGCAAATACTACTGCAAATACTGCAAATACTACTGCAAATACTGCAAATACGCAAATACTGCAAATACTACTGCAAATACTGCAAATACTACTGCAAATACTACTGCAACTGTTCAGAGAGGCTGTGAGTACTGCAAATACTGCAAAGACTACTCCAAATACTACAATACTACTGCAAATACTACAGCAAATACTATTGCAAGTACTGCAAATAGTACTGCAAATACTACTGCGAATACTACTGCAAATACTGCAAATACTACTGCAAATACTACTGCAACTTTTCAGAGCGGCTGTGAGTACTGCAAATACTACTGCAAATACTGCAAATACTACTGCAAATCCTGCAAATACCACTGCAAATACTGCAAATACTACTACTGCAAATCCTGCTGCAAATCCTGCAGATACTACTGCAAATACTGCAAATACTACTGCAAATACTGCAAATACTGCAAATACTACTGCAAATACTACTGCAAATACTGCAAATACGCAAATACTGCAAATACTACTGCAAATACTGCAAATAGTGAAATTTATGCTGTCTAACAAGGCGCTGAAGGCATTACTGAGAGAGTCATCACTCACGTTCACCTGGATATTAAAGTCTCCAGCTATAACTATTTTATCCCAGGCTAACACTAAGTTTGATATAAAGTCAGAAAACTCTGTTACTACTGCACATACTACTGCAAATACTGCAAATACTACTGCAAATCCTGCAAATACCACTGCAAATACTATAAATACTACTACTGCAAATACTGCTGCAAATCCTGCAAATACTACTGCACATACTACTGCAAATACTGCAAAAACTACTGCAAATCCTGCAAATACCACTGCAAATACTACTACTGCAAATACTGCTGCAAATCCTGCAAATACTACTGCACATACTACTGCAAATACTGCAAAAACTACTGCAAATCCTGCAAATACCACTGCAAATACTACTACTGCAAATACTGCTGCAAATCCTGCAAATACTACTGCAAATACTGCAAATACTACTGCAAATACTACTGCAAATACTACTGCAAATACTACTGCAAATACTGCAAATACTACTGCAAATCCTGCAAATACCACTGCAAATACTGCAAATACTACTACTGCTACTACTGCGAATACTACTGCAAATACTGCAAATACTACTGCAAATACTACTGCAAATACTGCAAATACTACTGCAAATACTGCAAATACTACTGCAAAGACTACTCCAAATACTACAATACTACTGCAAATACTACAGCAAATACTATTGCAAGTACTGCAAATAGTACAACAAATACTACTGCGAATACTACTGCAAATACTGCAAATACTACTGCAAATACTACTGCAAATACTACTGCAAATACTACTGCAAATACTACTGCAAATACTGCAAATACTACTGCAACTTTTCAGAGCGGCTGTGAGTACTGCAAATACTACTGCAAATACTGCAAATACTACTGCAAATCCTGCAAATACCACTGCAAATACTGCAAATACTACTACTGCAAATCCTGCTGCAAATCCTGCAAATACTACTGCAAATACTGCAAATACTACTGCAAATACTGCAAATACTGCAAAATACTACTACTGCAAATACTGCAAATACTGCTGCAATTCCTGCAAATACTACGGCAAATACTACTGCAAATACTGCAAATACTACTGCAAATACTGCAAATACTACTGCAAATACTGCAAATACGCAAATACTGCAAATACTACTGCAAATACTGCAAATACTACTGCAAATACTACTGCAACTGTTCAGAGAGGCTGTGAGTACTGCAAATACTGCAAAGACTACTCCAAATACTACAATACTACTGCAAATACTACAGCAAATACTATTGCAAGTACTGCAAATAGTACTGCAAATACTACTGCACATACTACTGCAAATACTGCAAATACTACTGCAAATCCTGCAAATACCACTGCAAATACTATAAATACTACTACTGCAAAAACTACTGTAAATCCTGCAAATACCAGTGCAAATACTGCAAATACTACTACTGCAAAAACTACTGTAAATCCTGCAAATACCAGTGCAAATACTACTACTGCAAATACTGCTGCAAATCCTGCAAATACTACTGCACATACTACTGCAAATACTGCAAAAACTACTGCAAATCCTGCAAATACCACTGCAAATACTGCAAATACTACTACTGCAAATACTGCTGCAAATCCTGCAAATACTACTGCAAATACTGCAAATACTACTGCAAATACTACTGCAAATACTACTGCAAATACTGCTAATACTACTGCACATACTACTGCAAATACTGCAAATACTACTGCAAATCCTGCAAATACCACTGCAAATACTGCAAATACTACTACTGCAAATACTGCAAATACTGCTGCAAATCCTGCAAATACTACTGCACATACTACTGCAAATACTGCAAAAACTACTGCAAATCCTGCAAATACCACTGCAAATACTGCAAATACTACTACTGCAAATACTGCAAATACTGCTGCAATTCCTGCAAATACTACGGCAAATACTACTGCAAATACTGCAAATACTACTGCAAATACTGCAAATACTACTGCAAATACTACTGCAAATACTGCAAATACGCAAATACTGCAAATACTACTGCAAATACTGCAAATACTACTGCAAATACTACTGCAACTGTTCAGAGAGGCTGTGAGTACTGCAAATACTGCAAAGACTACTCCAAATACTACAATACTACTGCAAATACTACAGCAAATACTATTGCAAGTACTGCAAATAGTACTGCAAATACTACTGCGAATACTACTGCAAATACTGCAAATACTACTGCAAATACTACTGCAAATACTACTGCAAATACTGCTAATACTACTGCACATACTACTGCAAATACTGCAAATCCTGCAAATACCACTGCAAATACTGCAAATACTACTACTGCAAATACTGCTGCAAATCCTGCAAATACTACTGCAAATACTGCAAATACTACTGCAAATACTGCAATAACTGCAAATACTACTGCAAATACTACTGCAAATACTACTGCAACTGTTCAGAGCGGCTGTGAGTACTGCAAATACTGCAAAGACTACTCCAAAACTACTGCAAATACTACAATACTACTGCAAATACTACAGCAAATACTACTGCAAATACTGCAAATAGTGAAACCTATGCTATCTAACAAGGCGCTGAAGGCATTACTGAGAGAGTCATCACTCACGTTCACCTGGATATTAAAGTCTCCAGCTATAACTATTTTATCCCAGGCTAACACTAAGTTTGATATAAAGTCAGAAAACTCTGTTACTACTGCACATACTACTGCAAATACTGCAAATACTACTGCAAATCCTGCAAATACCACTGCAAATACTGCAAATACTACTACTGCAAATACTGCAAATACTGCTGCAAATCCTGCAAATACTACTGCAAATACTGTAAATACTACTGCAAATACTACTGCAAATACTGCAAATACGCAAATACTGCAAATACTACTGCAAATACTGCAAACACTACTGCAAATCCTGCAAATACCACTGCAAATACTGCAAATACTACTACTGCAAATACTGCAAATACTGCTGCAAATCCTGCAAATACTACTGCAAATACTGCAAATACTACTGCAAATACCACTGCAAATACTGCAAATACTACTACTGCAAAAACTACTGTAAATCCTGCAAATACCAGTGCAAATACTACTACTGCAAATACTGCTGCAAATCCTGCAAATACTACTGCACATACTACTGCAAATACTGCAAAAACTACTGCAAATCCTGCAAATACCACTGCAAATACTGCAAATACTACTACTGCAAATACTGCTGCAAATCCTGCAAATACTACTGCAAATACTGCAAATACTACTGCAAATACTACTGCAAATACTACTGCAAATACTGCTAATACTACTGCACATACTACTGCAAATACTGCAAATACTACTGCAAATCCTGCAAATACCACTGCAAATACTGCAAATACTACTACTGCAAATACTGCAAATACTGCTGCAAATCCTGCAAATACTACTGCACATACTACTGCAAATACTGCAAAAACTACTGCAAATCCTGCAAATACCACTGCAAATACTGCAAATACTACTACTGCAAATACTGCAAATACTGCTGCAATTCCTGCAAATACTACGGCAAATACTACTGCAAATACTGCAAATACTACTGCAAATACTGCAAATACTACTGCAAATACTACTGCAAATACTGCAAATACGCAAATACTGCAAATACTACTGCAAATACTGCAAATACTACTGCAAATACTACTGCAACTGTTCAGAGAGGCTGTGAGTACTGCAAATACTGCAAAGACTACTCCAAATACTACAATACTACTGCAAATACTACAGCAAATACTATTGCAAGTACTGCAAATAGTACTGCAAATACTACTGCGAATACTACTGCAAATACTGCAAATACTACTGCAAATACTACTGCAAATACTACTGCAAATACTGCAAATACTACTGCAAATACTACTGCAAATACTACTGCAAATACTACTGCAACTTTTCAGAGCGGCTGTGAGTACTGCAAATACTACTGCAAATACTGCAAATACTACTGCAAATCCTGCAAATACCACTGCAAATACTGCAAATACTGCTACTGCAAATCCTGCTGCAAATCCTGCAAATCCTGCTGCAAATCCTGCAAATACTACTGCAAATACTGCAAATACTACTGCAAATACTACTGCAAATACTACTACTGCAAATACTGCAAATACTGCTGCAAATACTGCAAATACTGCTGCAATTCCTGCAAATACTGCAAATACTACTGCAAATACTGCAAATACTACTGCAAATACTACCGCAAATACTGCAAATACGCAAATACTGCAAATACTACTGCAAATACTGCAAATACTACTGCAAATACTACTGCAACTGTTCAGAGAGGCTGTGAGTACTGCAAATACTGCAAAGACTACTCCAAATACTACAATACTACTGCAAATACTACAGCAAATACTATTGCAAGTACTGCAAATAGTACTGCAAATACTACTGCGAATACTACTGCAAATACTGCAAATACTACTGCAAATACTACTGCAACTTTTCAGAGCGGCTGTGAGTACTGCAAATACTACTGCAAATACTGCAAATACTACTGCAAATCCTGCAAATACCACTGCAAATACTGCAAATACTACTACTGCAAATCCTGCTGCAAATCCTGCAAATACTACTGCAAATACTGCAAATACTACTGCAAATACTGCAAATACTACTGCAAATACTACTGCAAATACTGCAAATACGCAAATACTGCAAATACTACTGCAAATACTGCAAATAGTGAAATTTATGCTGTCTAACAAGGCGCTGAAGGCATTACTGAGAGAGTCATCACTCACGTTCACCTGGATATTAAAGTCTCCAGCTATAACTATTTTATCCCAGGCTAACACTAAGTTTGATATAAAGTCAGAAAACTCTGTTACTACTGCACATACTACTGCAAATACTGCAAATACTACTGCAAATCCTGCAAATACCACTGCAAATACTATAAATACTACTACTGCAAATACTGCTGCAAATCCTGCAAATACTACTGCACATACTACTGCAAATACTGCAAAAACTACTGCAAATCCTGCAAATACCACTGCAAATACTACTACTGCAAATACTGCTGCAAATCCTGCAAATACTACTGCACATACTACTGCAAATACTGCAAAAACTACTGCAAATCCTGCAAATACCACTGCAAATACTACTACTGCAAATACTGCTGCAAATCCTGCAAATACTACTGCAAATACTGCAAATACTACTGCAAATACTACTGCAAATACTGCAAATACTACTGCAAATCCTGCAAATACCACTGCAAATACTGCAAATACTACTACTGCTACTACTGCGAATACTACTGCAAATACTGCAAATACTACTGCAAATACTACTGCAAATACTGCAAATACTACTGCAAATACTGCAAATACTACTGCAAAGACTACTCCAAATACTACAATACTACTGCAAATACTACAGCAAATACTATTGCAAGTACTGCAAATAGTACTGCAAATACTACTGCGAATACTACTGCAAATACTACTGCAAATACTACTGCAAATACTACTGCAAATACTACTGCAAATACTACTGCAAATACTGCAAATACTACTGCAACTTTTCAGAGCGGCTGTGAGTACTGCAAATACTACTGCAAATACTGCAAATACTACTGCAAATCCTGCAAATACCACTGCAAATACTGCAAATACTACTACTGCAAATCCTGCTGCAAATCCTGCAAATACTACTGCAAATACTGCAAATACTACTGCAAATACTGCAAATACTGCAAAATACTACTACTGCAAATACTGCAAATACTGCTGCAATTCCTGCAAATTCTACGGCAAATACTACTGCAAATACTGCAAATACTACTGCAAATACTGCAAATACTACTGCAAATACTGCAAATACGCAAATACTGCAAATACTACTGCAAATACTGCAAATACTACTGCAAATACTACTGCAACTGTTCAGAGAGGCTGTGAGTACTGCAAATACTGCAAAGACTACTCCAAATACTACAATACTACTGCAAATACTACACCAAATACTATTGCAAGTACTGCAAATAGTACTGCAAATACTACTGCGAATACTACTGCAAATACTGCAAATACTACTGCAAATACTACTGCAACTTTTCAGAGCGGCTGTGAGTACTGCAAATACTACTGCAAATACTGCAAATACTACTGCAAATCCTGCAAATACCACTGCAAATACTGCAAATACTACTACTGCAAATCCTGCTGCAAATCCTGCAAATACTACTGCAAATACTGCAAATACTACTGCAAATACTGCAAATACTGCAAATACTACTGCAAATACTGCAAATACGCAAATACTGCAAATACTACTGCAAATACTGCAAATAGTGAAATTTATGCTGTCTAACAAGGCGCTGAAGGCATTACTGAGAGAGTCATCACTCACGTTCACCTGGATATTAAAGTCTCCAGCTATAACTATTTTATCCCAGGCTAACACTAAGTTTGATATAAAGTCAGAAAACTCTGTTACTACTGCACATACTACTGCAAATACTGCAAATACTACTGCAAATCCTGCAAATACCACTGCAAATACTGCAAATACTACTACTGCAAATACTGCAAATACTGCTGCAAATCCTGCAAATACTACTGCAAATACTGCAAATACTACTGCAAATACTACTGCAAATACTGCAAATACGCAAATACTGCAAATACTACTGCAAATACTGCAAACACTACTGCAAATCCTGCAAATACCACTGCAAATACTGCAAATACTACTACTGCAAATACTGCAAATACTGCTGCAAATCCTGCAAATACTACTGCAAATACTGCAAATACTACTGCAAATACCACTGCAAATACTGCAAATACTACTACTGCAAAAACTACTGTAAATCCTGCAAATACCAGTGCAAATACTACTACTGCAAATACTGCTGCAAATCCTGCAAATACTACTGCACATACTACTGCAAATACTGCAAAAACTACTGCAAATCCTGCAAATACCACTGCAAATACTGCAAATACTACTACTGCAAATACTGCTGCAAATCCTGCAAATACTACTGCAAATACTGCAAATACTACTGCAAATACTACTGCAAATACTACTGCAAATACTGCTAATACTACTGCACATACTACTGCAAATACTGCAAATACTACTGCAAATCCTGCAAATACCACTGCAAATACTGCAAATACTACTACTGCAAATACTGCAAATACTGCTGCAAATCCTGCAAATACTACTGCACATACTACTGCAAATACTGCAAAAACTACTGCAAATCCTGCAAATACCACTGCAAATACTGCAAATACTACTACTGCAAATACTGCAAATACTGCTGCAATTCCTGCAAATACTACGGCAAATACTACTGCAAATACTGCAAATACTACTGCAAATACTGCAAATACTACTGCAAATACTACTGCAAATACTGCAAATACGCAAATACTGCAAATACTACTGCAAATACTGCAAATACTACTGCAAATACTACTGCAACTGTTCAGAGAGGCTGTGAGTACTGCAAATACTGCAAAGACTACTCCAAATACTACAATACTACTGCAAATACTACAGCAAATACTATTGCAAGTACTGCAAATAGTACTGCAAATACTACTGCGAATACTACTGCAAATACTGCAAATACTACTGCAAATACTACTGCAACTTTTCAGAGCGGCTGTGAGTACTGCAAATACTACTGCAAATACTGCAAATACTACTGCAAATCCTGCAAATACCACTGCAAATACTGCAAATACTACTACTGCAAATCCTGCTGCAAATCCTGCAAATACTACTGCAAATACTGCAAATACTACTGCAAATACTGCAAATACTGCAAATACTACTGCAAATACTGCAAATACGCAAATACTGCAAATACTACTGCAAATACTGCAAATAGTGAAACCTATGCTGTCTAACAAGGCGCTGAAGGCATTACTGAGAGAGTCATCACTCACGTTCACCTGGATATTAAAGACTCCAGCTATAACTATTTTATCCCAGGCTAACACTAAGTTTGATATAAAGTCAGAAAACTCTGTTACTACTGCACATACTACTGCAAATACTGCAAATACTACTGCAAATCCTGCAAATACCACTGCAAATACTGCAAATACTACTACTGCAAAAACTACTGTAAATCCTGCAAATACCAGTGCAAATACTACTACTGCAAATACTGCTGCAAATCCTGCAAATACTACTGCACATACTACTGCAAATACTGCAAAAACTACTGCAAATCCTGCAAATACCACTGCAAATACTGCAAATACTACTACTGCAAATACTGCTGCAAATCCTGCAAATACTACTGCAAATACTGCAAATACTACTGCAAATACTACTGCAAATACTACTGCAAATACTGCAAATACTACTGCAAATCCTGCAAATACCACTGCAAATACTGCAAATACTACTACTGCTACTACTGCGAATACTACTGCAAATACTGCAAATACTACTAAAAATACTACTGCAAATACTGCAAATACTACTGCAAATACTGCAAATACTACTGCAAATACTACTGCAAATACTACTGCAAATCCTGCAAATACCACTGCAAATACTGCAAATACTACTACTGCTACTACTGCGAATACTACTGCAAATACTGCAAATACTACTGCAAATACGCAAGCAAATACTGCAAATACTACTGCAAATACTGCAAATACTACTGCAAAGACTACTCCAAATACTACAATACTACTGCAAATACTACAGCAAATACTATTGCAAGTACTGCAAATAGTACTGCAAATACTACTGCGAATACTACTGCAAATACTGCAAATACTACTGCAAATACTACTGCAAATACTACTGCAAATACTACTGCAAATACTACTGCAAATACTGCAAATACTACTGCAACTTTTCAGAGCGGCTGTGAGTACTGCAAATACTGCTACTACTGCGAATACTACTGCAAATACTGCAAATACTACTAAAAATACTACTGCAAATACTGCAAATACTACTGCAAATACTGCAAATACTACTGCAAATACTACTGCAAATACTACTGCAAATCCTGCAAATACCACTGCAAATACTGCAAATACTACTACTGCTACTACTGCGAATACTACTGCAAATACTGCAAATACTACTGCAAATACTACTGCAAATACTGCAAATACTACTGCAAATACTGCAAATACTACTGCAAAGACTACTCCAAATACTACAATACTACTGCAAATACTACAGCAAATACTATTGCAAGTACTGCAAATAGTACTGCAAATACTACTGCGAATACTACTGCAAATACTGCAAATACTACTGCAAATACTACTGCAAATACTACTGCAAATACTACTGCAAATACTACTGCAAATACTGCAAATACTACTGCAACTTTTCAGAGCGGCTGTGAGTACTGCAAATACTACTGCAAATACTGCAAATACTACTGCAAATCCTGCAAATACCACTGCAAATACTGCAAATACTACTACTGCAAATCCTGCTGCAAATCCTGCAAATACTACTGCAAATACTGCAAATACTACTGCAAATACTGCAAATACTGCTGCAATTCCTGCAAATACTACGGCAAATACTACTGCAAATACTGCAAATACTACTGCAAATACTGCAAATACTACTGCAAATACTGCAAATACGCAAATACTGCAAATACTACTGCAAATACTGCAAATACTACTGCAAATACTACTGCAACTATTCAGAGAGGCTGTGAGTACTGCAAATACTGCAAAGACTACTCCAAATACTACAATACTACTGCAAATACTACAGCAAATACTATTGCAAGTACTGCAAATAGTACTGCAAATACTACTGCGAATACTACTGCAAATACTGCAAATACTACTGCAAATACTACTGCAACTTTTCAGAGCGGCTGTGAGTACTGCAAATACTACTGCAAATACTGCAAATACTACTGCAAATCCTGCAAATACCACTGCAAATACTGCAAATACTACTACTGCAAATCCTGCTGCAAATCCTGCAAATACTACTGCAAATACTGCAAATACTACTGCAAATACTGCAGATACTGCAAATACTACTGCAAATACTGCAAATACGCAAATACTGCAAATACTACTGCAAATACTGCAAATAGTGAAATTTATGCTGTCTAACAAGGCGCTGAAGGCATTACTGAGAGAGTCATCACTCACGTTCACCTGGATATTAAAGTCTCCAGCTATAACTATTTTATCCCAGGCTAACACTAAGTTTGATATAAAGTCAGAAAACTCTGTTACTACTGCACATACTACTGCAAATACTGCAAATACTACTGCAAATCCTGCAAATACCACTGCAAATACTGCAAATACTACTACTGCAAAAACTACTGTAAATCCTGCAAATACCAGTGCAAATACTACTACTGCAAATACTGCTGCAAATCCTGCAAATACTACTGCACATACTACTGCAAATACTGCAAAAACTACTGCAAATCCTGCAAATACCACTGCAAATACTGCAAATACTACTACTGCAAATACTGCTGCAAATCCTGCAAATACTACTGCAAATACTGCAAATACTACTGCAAATACTACTGCAAATACTACTGCAAATACTGCTAATACTACTGCACATACTACTGCAAATACTGCAAATACTACTGCAAATCCTGCAAATACCACTGCAAATACTGCAAATACTACTACTGCTACTACTGCGAATACTACTGCAAATACTGCAAATACTACTAAAAATACTACTGCAAATACTGCAAATACTACTGCAAATACTGCAAATACTACTGCAAATACTACTGCAAATACTACTGCAAATACTACTGCAAATACTACTGCAAATACTGCGAATACTACTATAAATACTGCAAATACTACTGCAACTGTTCAGATGGGCTGTGAGTACTGCAAATACTGCAAATACTGCTTATACTACTGCACACACTACTGCAAATACTACTGCAAATCCTGCAAATACCACTGCAAATACTGCAAATACTACTGCAAATACTGCAAATACTACTGCAAATACTGCAAATACTACTGCAAATACTGCAAATACTACTGCAAATACTACTACTGCAAATACTGCTGCAAATCCTGCAAATACTACTGCAAATACTGCAAATACTACTGCAAATACTGCAAATACTGCAAATACTACTGCAAATACTGCAAATACGAAAATACTGCAAATACTGCAAATACTATTGCAAATACTGCAAATACGCAAATACTGCAAATACTACTGCAACTGTTCAGAGCGGCTGTGAGTACTGCAAATACTGCAAAGACTACTCCAAATACTACTGCAAATACTACAATACTACTGCAAATACTACTGCAAATACTACTATAAATACTACTGCAAATTCTGCAAATACTACTGCAAATACTACAGCAAATACTACTGCAAATACTACTGCAACTGTTCAGAGCGGCTGTGAGTACTGCAAATACTACTGCAAATACTGCAAATACTACTGCAAATACTACTGCAACTGTTCCGAGCGGCTGTGAGTACTGCAAATACTGCAAATACTGCTTATACTACTGCACATACTACTGCAAATACTACTGCAAATACTACTACAAATACTGCAAATACCACTGCAAATACGCAAATACTGCAAATACTGCTGCAAATACTACTGCAAATGTTCAGAGTGGCTCTGAGTACTGCAAATACTACTGCAAATACTACTGCAAATACTGCAAATACTACTGCAAATACTACTACAAATACTGCAAATACTGCAAATACTACTGCAAATACTACCGAAACTGTTCAGAGCGGCTGTGAGTACTGCAAATACTGCATAGACTACTCCAAATACTACTGCAAATACTACAATACAACTCTTTTGGGCTGTAAATGAGTAGAAATACATTTCCCGTGAAAATAATAACCTAAATGTTTGTCCTCACTTCCTGCGGTGGTGTCTTCACTTCCTGTGTTGGTGTCTTCACTTCCTGCGGTTGTGTCTTCACTTCCTGTGTTGGTGACCTCACTTCCTGCGGTGGTGTCTTCAATTCCTGCGGTGGTGTCTTCACTTCCTGCGGTTGTGTCTTCACTTCCTGTGGTGGTGACCTCACTTCCTGTGGTGGTGTCCTCACTTCCTGTGGTGGTTTTCTCTCAGGTGTCTGACATGCGTCGTGCCGAGGGGCTGCGGGAGGAAGTGGGCAGTGAAGCAGGAAGTGTTGCCGTGGAGTCGGTGCGCATGGCTCCGCCCCTCGCCCGGTCAGAGTTTGGATTCAACCTTAGCTTCGATGAACTCAGCACCATGGGCCTGGATGAGCAGCGCCCCCGCTGGACCGGCACGGTACTGCACTGACAATAGAGCTTTACAATAGGCCGGATACAGACCCGGCTCAGACCTGGCTCAGACCCGGTTCAGATCAGGCTCAGACCCGGCTCAGACCCGGCTCAGACCCGGCCCAGACCCGGCTCAGACCCGGCTCAGACCCGGCCCAGACCCGGCTCAGACCCGTCTCAGACCCGGTTCAGACCCGGTTCAGACCCGGCTCAGATCAGGCTCAGACCCGGCTCAGACCCGGCTCAGACCCGGCTCAGACCCGGCTCAGACCCGGTTCAGACCCGGTTCAGACCCGGTTCAGACCCGGCTCAGACCCGGCTCTTGTCTCCTCAGGTTCCTCCAGAATCTCCTGACTCAATAGATCTTTGGCGTCTGACGGACCGACAACAGGCCGAGTATCGCACGGCGTACCAGGACTACATCACACATATGTCTAGTCTGGACCAGGACCCGGACCAGAACAGAGACCAGACCAGGGACCGAGCTGAACCGGACCGAGCTGAACCGGACCGCAGAGTCCTCAAGAGAAACTCCATCAAACTCCCAGAAGACAGTGACGTTCTGCACCCAATCAGAGAAGACCACGAGGAAGAGGAACCAGGGACCAGCACCAGAGTCCAGACCAGGGACCAGACCAGGGACCGACCCAGGAGTGGTCAGTACCAGAAACTCAGCGACGAAGACTCCGAAGCACTGGACAAGAAGGACTCGTCTGATTCTGGAGTCAGGTTGGTACTCACTTAGTCCTGGTTTAGTCCTGGTTTAGTCCTGGTTTAGTCCTGGTTTAGTCCTGGTTTAGTCCTGGTTTAGACCTGGTTTAGTCCTGGTTTAGACCTGGTTTAGTCCTGGTTTAGTCCTGGTTTAGACCTGGTTTAGACCTGGTTTAGTCCAGGTTTAGTCCTGGTTTAGTCCTGGTTTAGTCCTGGTTTAGTCCTGGTTTAGTCTTGGATTAGTCCTGGTTTAGTCCTGGTTTAGACCTGGTTTAGTCCTGGTTTAGACCTGGTTTAGTCCTGGTTTAGTCCTGGTTTAGACCTGGTTTAGACCTGGTTTAGTCCAGGTTTAGTCCTGGTTTAGTCCTGGTTTAGTCCTGGTTTAGTCCTGGTTTAGTCTTGGATTAGTCCTGGTTTAGTCCTGGTTTAGACCTGGTTTAGTCCTGGTTTAGACCTGGTTTAGTCCTGGTTTAGACCTGGTTTAGACCTGGTTTAGTCCTGGTTTAGTCCTGGTTTAGTCCTGGTTTAGTCCTGGTTTAGTCTTGGATTAGTCCAGGTTTAGTCCTGGTTTAGTCCTGGTTTAGTCTTGGATTAGTCCTGGTTTAGTCCTGGTTTAGTCCTGGTTTAGTCCTGGTTTAGTCTTGGATAATTCAAAATTGGAAAATAATCTGAAAAAATAAATAAATTAGAAACTTTAAAAATATATGTTTTAGGAAATCAGTTCATTCTTTCGACTCTTCAGTTTGACAGATTCTGGATTTCTTTGACCTCTGACCTCAAGCTCCTCTTTTCCTCAGGTCCAATGAGAGCTCTCCAAACCACTCTCTTCAGGAGGAGGAGCCAAGCCGAGCCAAACCAGTCCAAGATGGCCGCATGTCCATCTGCTCTGACCAGGACAGCGTTGGGTACGAAATGTCCTGTTCATCACCACGTTAGCAACGGCCGTTTCCTGTTCATCACCACGTTAGCAACGGCCGTTTCCTGTTTATCACCACGTTAGCAACGGCCGTTTCCTGTTCATCACCACGTTAGCAACGGCCGTTTCCTGTTTATCACCACGTTAGCAACGGCCGTTTCCTGTTCATCACCACGTTAGCAACGGCCGTTTCCTGTTTATGGCACTCGCTTTGTCAAGAGCCACAATCTGATATTTCCAGCTCATAAAGCGTCTGACGTTAGCATTAGCATTAGCATGACATAAAGAGAGGTTCAAACGCCACGCCCCTCACACACTAGCTTTAGCCACGCCCCTCACACACTAGCTTTAGCCACGCCCCTCACACACTAGCTTTAGCCACGCCCCTCACACACACTAGCTTTAGCCACGCCCCTCACACACTAGCTTTAGCCACGCCCCTCACACACACTAGCTTTAGCCACGCCCCTCACATACACTAGCTTTAGCCACGCCCCTCACACACACTAGCTTTAGCCACGCCCCTCACACACACTAGCTTTAGCCACGCCCCTCACACACACTAGCTTTAGCCACGCCCCTCACACACACTAGCTTTAGCCACGCCCCTCACACACACTAGCTTTAGCCACGCCCCTCACACACACTAGCTTTAGCCACGCCCCTCACACACACTAGCTTTAGCCACGCCCCTCACACACACTAGCTTTAGCCACGCCCCTCACACACACTAGCTTTAGCCACGCCCCACACACACACTAGCTTTAGCCACGTCCCTCACACACTAGCTTTAGCCACGCCCCTCACACACTAGCTTTAGCCACGCCCCTCACACACACTAGCTTTAGCCACGCCCCTCACACACTAGCTTTAGCCACGCCCCTCACACACACTAGCTTTAGCCACGCCCCTCACACACACTAGCTTTAGCCACGCCCCTCACACACACTAGCTTTAGCCACGCCCCTCACACACACTAGCTTTAGCCACGCCCCTCACACACACTAGCTTTAGCCACGCCCCTCACAAACACTAGCTTTAGCCACGCCCCTCACACACACTAGCTTTAGCCACGCCCCTCACACACACTAGCTTTAGTCACGCCCCACACACACACTAGCTTTAGCCACGTCCCTCACACACTAGCTTTAGCCACGCCCCTCACACACACTAGCTTTAGCCACGCCCCTCACACACTAGCTTTAGCCACGCCCCTCACACACACTAGCTTTAGCCACGCCCCTCACACACACTAGCTTTAGCCACGCCCCTCACACACACTAGCTTTAGCCACGCCCCTCACACACACTAGCTTTAGCCACGCCCCTCACACACACTAGCTTTAGCCACGCCCCTCACACACACTAGCTTTAGCCACGCCCCTCACACACACTAGCTTTAGCCACGCCCCTCACACACACTAGCTTTAGCCACGCCCCTCACACACACTAGCTTTAGCCACGCCCCACACACACACTAGCTTTAGCCACGCCCCTCACACACACTAGCTTTAGCCACGCCCCTCACACACACTAGCTTTAGCCACGCCCCTCACACACACTAGCTTTAGCCACGCCCCTCACACACACTAGCTTTAGCCACGCCCCTCACACACACTAGCTTTAGCCACGCCCCTCACACACTAGCTTTAGCCACGCCCCTCACACACACTAGCTTTAGCCACGCCCCTCACACACACTAGCTTTAGCCACGCCCCTCACACACACTAGCTTTAGCCACGCCCCTCACACACTAGCTTTAGCCACGCCCCTCACACACACTAGCTTTAGCCACGCCCCTCACACACACTAGCTTTAGCCACGCCCCTCACACACACTAGCTTTAGCCACGCCCCTCACACACACTAGCTTTAGCCACGCCCCTCACACACACTAGCTTTAGCCACGCCCCTCACACACACTAGCTTTAGCCACGCCCCTCACACACACTAGCTTTAGCCACGCCCCACACACACACTAGCTTTAGCCACGCCCCTCACACACACTAGCTTTAGCCACGCCCCTCACACACTAGCTTTAGCCACGCCCCTCACACACACTAGCTTTAGCCACGCCCCTCACACACTAGCTTTAGCCACGCCCCTCACACACACTAGCTTTAGCCACGCCCCTCACACACACTAGCTTTAGCCACGCCCCTCACACACACTAGCTTTAGCCACGCCCCTCACACACTAGCTTTAGCCACGCCCCTCACACACACTAGCTTTAGCCACGCCCCTCACACACACTAGCTTTAGCCACGCCCCTCACACACACTAGCTTTAGCCACGCCCCTCACACACACTAGCTTTAGCCACGCCCCTCACACACACTAGCTTTAGCCACGCCCCTCACACACACTAGCTTTAGCCACGCCCCACACACACACTAGCTTTAGCCACGCCCCTCACACACACTAGCTTTAGCCACGCCCCTCACACACACTAGCTTTAGCCACGCCCCTCACACACACTAGCTTTAGCCACGCCCCTCACACACACTAGCTTTAGCCACGCCCCTCACTCAGATTGAACTGGTGGTTTTTGTTGTTTCAGAGTTCTCGTTTGGGAAGAAGAAACGTTCAACAACCTGAACAAGACCAAGACTCAGAGCCACGAGACCGGGACCGACCTGAGTCTCAACAACAACAGCCCCGGCCAAGTCCAGAGCCAGGTCCAGAGCCAGGTCCAGAGCCAGGTCCAGAGCCAGCTCCAGAGCCACAATGAGAACGTGAGGGTCCTGCACCTGAAGAGAGGTCTGAACCCTGGAGATCCTCCTGAAGTCACCACAGTGTCCAGAGAAACTGTGTGTTTCAGCTCCGAGAGAGAGAGCATTCTGTAAGACCAGGACCGGACCAGGACCAGGACCGGACCAGGACCAGGACCGGACCAGGACCAGGACCAGGACCAGACCAAGACCAAGACCAAGACCAAGACCAAGACCAGGACCAGGACCAGAACTGGACCAGGACCAGGACCAGGAGTGAGGGGCGTGTCCTGTAGAACATAAAGTGTGTCTCACTCTCAGATCTTCAGTGTGTCATTCCTCACGCGGGATTCGTCTTTCCACGTGTTTGTTTGAGGAATGAGAATGAGCCGTGTTTAGTGAAAGATGGTCACCTGCAGCAGGTCTCCAGCAGGAGGCGCCACCTCCCCAAGTGGACATGTTCGTTTGGACAGTGTAAAAGTGTTGTAGACGTTCTGTAGCTAACACAAGAAAACAACTTAAAATATGAAAGAGCCATAAATATTGTGCTAAATGTCCTTGACCACTTGTCACATGACCTCTGCAGATGACCGTTAGTCACATGACCTCTGCAGATGACCACAAGTCACATGACCTCTGCAGATGAATGACCTCTGCAGATGACCACAAGTCACATGACCTCTGCAGATGACCACAAGTCACATGACCTCTGCAGATGAATGACCTCTGCAGATGACCACAAGTCACATGACCTCTGCAGATGACCACAAGTCACATGACCTCTGCAGATGACCACAAGTCACATGACCTCTGCAGATGAATGACCTCTGCAGATGACCACAAGTCACATGACCTCTGCAGATGACCACTAGTCACATGACCTCTGATGACCTCTGCAGATGACCACTAGTCACATGACCACGGCCATTATATATACTGACAAATCAAATGTTCTTTTCTTAAAGTGAAACTTCAGTAAATTCTGGGACTAATACTTTGTACTTTTACTTGAGTAATTTTAGGAAGTATCTTTACTCTTACAGTACTTACAGTACAGTACATACAGTACTGCGCAGTAACGCTCCAGTGAATATTCTGTGCAACACACGCACATCCCCAGTAGATGGCAATATGTTGAGGTGTAATTCCCTCTGGAGCCAGTAGATGGCAGTATGTTGAGGTGTAATTCCCTCTGGAGCCAGTAGATGGCAGTATATTGAGGTGTAATTCCCTCTGGAGCCTGTAGATGGCAGTATGTTGAGGTGTAATTCCCTCTGGAGCCAGTAGATGGCAGTATGTTGAGGTGTAATTCCCTCTGGAGCCTGTAGATGGCAGTATGTTGAGGTGTAATTCCCTCTGGAGCCAGTAGATGGCAGTATATTGAGGTGTAATTCCCTCTGGAGCCTGTAGATGGCAGTATGTTGAGGTGTAATTCCTTCTGGAGCCTGTAGATGGCAATATGTTGAGGTGTAATTCCCTCTGGAGCCAGTAGATGGCAGTATGTTGAGGTGTAATTCCCTCTGGAGCCAGTAGATGGCAGTATGTTGAGGTGTAATTCCCTCTGGAGCCTGTAGATGGCAGTATGTTGAGGTGTAATTCCCTCTGGAGCCTGTAGATGGCAGTATGTTGAGGTGTAATTCCCTCTGGAGTCAGTAGATGGCAGTATGTTGAGGTGTAATTCCCTCTGGAGCCTGTAGATGGCAATATGTTGAGGTGTAATTCCCTCTGGAGCCAGTAGATGGCAGTATGTTGAGGTGTAATTCCCTCTGGAGCCTGTAGATGGCAGTATGTTGAGGTGTAATTCCCTCTGGAGCCAGTAGATGGCAGTATGTTGAGGTGTAATTCCCTCTAGAGCCTGTAGATGGCAGTATGTTGAGGTGTAATTCCCTCTGGAGCCTGTAGATGGCAGTATGTTGAGGTGTAATTCCCTCTGGAGCCAGTAGATGGCAGTATGTTGAGGTGTAATTCCCTCTGGAGCCAGTAGATGGCAGTATGTTGAGGTGTAATTCCCTCTGGAGCCTGTAGATGGCAGTATGTTGAGGTGTAATTCCCTCTGGAGCCAGTAGATGGCAGTATGTTGAGGTGTAATTCCCTCTGGAGCCTGTAGATGGCAGTATGTTGAGGTGTAATTCCCTCTGGAGCCTGTAGATGGCAGTATGTTGAGGTGTAATTCCCTCTGGAGCCTGTAGATGGCAGTATGTTGAGGTGTAATTCCCTCTGGAGCCTGTAGATGGCAGTATGTTGAGGTGTAATTCCCTCTGGAGCCAGTAGATGGCAGTATGTTGAGGTGTAATTCCCTCTAGAGCCTGTAGATGGCAGTATGTTGAGGTGTAATTCCCTCTGGAGCCAGTAGATGGCAGTATGTTGAGGTGTAATTCCCTCTGGAGCCTGTAGATGGCAGTATGTTGAGGTGTAATTCCCTCTGGAGCCTGTAGATGGCAGTATGTTGAGGTGTAATTCCCTCTGGAGCCAGTAGATGGCAGTATGTTGAGGTGTAATTCCCTCTGGAGCCTGTAGATGGCAGTATGTTGAGGTGTAATTCCCTCTGGAGCCTGTAGATGGCAGTATGTTGAGGTGTAATTCCCTCTGGAGCCTGTAGATGGCAGTATGTTGAGGTGTAATTCCCTCTGGAGCCTGTAGATGGCAGTATGTTGAGGTGTAATTCCCTCTGGAGCCTGTAGATGGCAGTATGTTGAGGTGTAATTCCCTCTAGAGCCTGTAGATGGCAGTATGTTGAGGTGTAATTCCCTCTGGAGCCTGTAGATGGCAGTATGTTGAGGTGTAATTCCCTCTGGAGCCAGTAGATGGCAGTATGTTGAGGTGTAATTCCCTCTGGAGCCAGTAGATGGCAGTATGTTGAGGTGTAATTCCCTCTAGAGCCTGTAGATGGCAGTATGTTGAGGTGTAATTCCCTCTGGAGCCAGTAGATGGCAGTATGTTGAGGTGTAATTCCCTCTAGAGCCTGTAGATGGCAGTATGTTGAGGTGTAATTCCCTCTGGAGCCAGTAGATGGCAGTATGTTGAGGTGTAATTCCCTCTAGAGCCTGTAGATGGCAGTATGTTGAGGTGTAATTCCCTCTAGAGCCTGTAGATGGCAGTATGTTGAGGTGTAATTCCCTCTGGAGCCTGTAGATGGCAGTATGTTGAGGTGTAATTCCCTCTAGAGCCTGTAGATGGCAGTATGTTGAGGTGTAATTCCCTCTAGAGCCTGTAGATGGCAGTATGTTGAGGTGTAATTCCCTCTGGAGCCTGTAGATGGCAGTATGTTGAGGTGTAATTCCCTCTGGAGCCTGTAGATGGAGCCACACGTGCTCAAGGCTCAGTTTAGACTCGTGTCAAATGTGCCGTGTTTTTGTGACAGATTTAGTGTTTCATTGTTGTAACTTTAAAACTTTTTATTTATCATGTTAAAGGTTGTTGTCGAGTCAAAAAAAACATTTATTATTGTTATTTATCATATTTTTATTTACTTATTCTTTCCTTGAATGAAATTGTGAAATTATTTATTTATGAATGTATTTTTGTTTGGATTTTTCAGACAAAATGTATTAATTTCCTTATTTCTGCCATTTCTCCATTTTAATGTATGATTATTAAAGATCTGTGATGTTTAATAGTGTTAAAGTGACAGTATTTACATAGTGACGTGCTCCCTCTGGTGGACACTGGTGGAACTGCTGTGTGTTCTAAATGTTGTGAACCAAATAAACTTCTGCACGAGACGATCAACGCTTCAGTGTTTCATTGTAACATGCAGCTAATGTTCACGGCCTCATCTGAGCTGCTCTCTGTAACCTGCAGAGGAGCAGCTAATGTTCACGGCCTCATCTGAGCTGCTCTCTGTAACCTGCAGAGGAGCAGCTAATGTTCACGGCCTCATCTGAGCTGCTCTCTGTAACCTGCAGAGGAGCAGCTAATGTTCACGGCCTCATCTGAGCTGCTCTCTGTAACCTGCAGAGGAGCAGCTAATGTTCACGGCCTCATCTGAGCTTGATCACATGATTGTAGCATGTGATCAAATGTCGGTAGGATAAGAAGGTGGAGCTTATTGTCAGCTGATCAAATTGGATTGGTCTAGAACAGAAGTGGGCGGGCCACATACAATTTAGGTCCAGGTCCTGCACCAAACACTGACCACACACTGACCACGTACTGACCACACACTGACCACAGACTGACCACGTACTGACCACGTACTGACCACACACTGACCACGTACTGACCACACACTGACCACGTACTGACCACGTACTGACCACACACTGACCACACACTGACCACGTACTGACCACACACTGACCACGTACTGACCACGTACTGACCACACACTGACCACAGACTGACCACACACTGACCACACACTGACCACGTACTGACCACACACTGACCACGTACTGACCACACACTGACCACAGACTGACCACACACTGACCACACACTGACCACGTACTGACCACACACTGACCACGTACTGACCACACACTGACCACAGACTGACCACGTACTGACCACGTACTGACCACACACTGACCACGTACTGACCACACACTGACCACGTACTGACCACGTACTGACCACACACTGACCACAGACTGACCACACACTGACCACACACTGACCACGTACTGACCACACACTGACCACAGACTGACCACACACTGACCACACACTGACCACGTACTGACCACACACTGACCACGTACTGACCACACACTGACCACAGACTGACCACGTACTGACCACGTACTGACCACACACTGACCACGTACTGACCACACACTGACCACGTACTGACCACAGACTGACCGCAGACTGACCACACACTGACCACAGACTGACCACACACTGACCACACACTGACCACGTACTGACCACAGACTGACCGCAGACTGACCACACACTGACCACAGACTGACCACACACTGACCACACACTGACCACACACTGACCACGTACTGACCACACTGACCACAGACTGACCACACACTGACCACACACTGACCACACACACTGACCACACACTGACCACGTACTGACCACACACTGACCACAGACTGACCACACACTGACCACACACTGACCACACAGACTGACCACACACTGACCACAGACTGACCACACACACTGACCACACACTGACCACGTACTGACCACACACTGACCACAGACTGACCACACACTGACCACACACTGACCACACAGACTGACCACACACTGACCACGTACTGACCACACAGACTGACCACACACTGACCGGTTCTGGTCTGGACAGAAATCTATAATAATTATTTATGTGAAATGTTTGGATGAAAAACTGAAGCTGCTTCATAAACGTCGAGAGGAAATGTGAAAATAAGAATATGAGTTTGTGATGAATGTCCAGACTCGGGTCATTTAGAGCCTGGTCAGGACCCCATGGTCAGGACCCCATGGTCAGGACCCCATGGTCAGGACTTGATTATGTGTGAAAACATCTCAGATTGACCTCTGACCTCTGAATAAGAAGCTCAAATCGTCACATCCTGATCTTCTGCTTTATCATGATGATGATGATGTCGTACGTGGCCTTTAACAGCATGTCGAGTGTCATTGTTCTTGGGGTGAGACAGTGTCATTGTTCTGGGGATGAGACAGTGTCATTGTTCTGGGGGTGGGACAGTGTCATTGTTCTGGGGGTGAGACAGTGTCATTGTTCTGGGGGTGGGACAGTGTCATTGTTCTGGGGGTGAGACAGTGTCATTGTTCTGGGGGTGGGACAGTGTCATTGTTCTGGGGGTGAGACAGTGTCATTGTTCTGGGGGTGGGACAGTGTCATTGTTCTGGGGGTGGGACAGTGTCATTGTTCTGGGGGTGAGACAGTGTCATTGTTCTGGGGGTGGGACAGTGTCATTGTTCTGGGGGTGGGACAGTGTCATTGTTCTGGGGGTGGGACAGTGTCATTGTTCTGGGGGTGGGACAGTGTCATTGTTCTGGGGGTGAGACAGTGTCATTGTTCTGGGGGTGAGACAGTGTCATTGTTCTGGGGGTGGGACAGTGTCATTGTTCTGGGGGTGGGACAGTGTCATTGTTCTGGGGGTGAGACAGTGTCATTGTTCTGGGGGTGGGACAGTGTCATTGTTCTGGGGGTGAGACAGTGTCATTGTTCTGGGGGTGAGACAGTGTCATTGTTCTGGGGGTGGGACAGTGTCATTGTTCTGGGGGTGGGACAGTGTCATTGTTCTGGGGGTGGGACAGTGTCATTGTTCTGGGGGTGGGACAGTGTCATTGTTCTGGGGGTGGGACAGTGTCATTGTTCTGGGGGTGGGACAGTGTCATTGTTCTGGGGGTGAGACAGTGTCATTGTTCTGGGGGTGGGACAGTGTCATTGTTCTGGGGGTGAGACAGTGTCATTGTTCTGGGGGTGAGACAGTGTCATTGTTCTGGGGGTGGGACAGTGTCATTGTTCTGGGGGTGGGACAGTGTCATTGTTCTGGGGGTGGGACAGTGTCATTGTTCTGGGGGTGGGACAGTGTCATTGTTCTGGGGGTGAGACAGTGTCATTGTTCTGGGGGTGGGACAGTGTCATTGTTCTGGGGGTGGGACAGTGTCATTGTTCTGGGGGTGAGACAGTGTCATTGTTCTGGGGGTGGGACAGTGTCATTGTTCTGGGGGTGAGACAGTGTCATTGTTCTGGGGGTGAGACAGTGTCATTGTTCTGGGGGTGGGACAGTGTCATTGTTCTGGGGGTGGGACAGTGTCATTGTTCTGGGGGTGAGACAGTGTCATTGTTCTGGGGGTGAGACAGTGTCATTGTTCTGGGGGTGGGACAGTGTCATTGTTCTGGGGGTGGGACAGTGTCATTGTTCTGGGGGTGGGACAGTGTCATTGTTCTGGGGGTGGGACAGTGTCATTGTTCTGGGGGTGGGACAGTGTCATTGTTCTGGGGGTGAGACAGTGTCATTGTTCTGGGGGTGGGACAATGTCATTGTTCTGGGGGTGGGACAGTGTCATTGTTCTGGGGGTGAGACAGTGTCATTGTTCTGGGGGTGGGACAGTGTCATTGTTCTGGGGGTGGGACAGTGTCATTGTTCTGGGGGTGAGACAGTGTCATTGTTCTGGGGGTGAGACAGTGTCATTGTTCTGGGGGTGGGACAGTGTCATTGTTCTGGGGGTGGGACAGTGTCATTGTTCTGGGGGTGAGACAGTGTCATTGTTCTGGGGGTGGGACAGTGTCATTGTTCTGGGGGTGAGACAGTGTCATTGTTCTGGGGGTGGGACAGTGTCATTGTTCTGGGGGTGAGACAGTGTCATTGTTCTGGGGGTGGGACAGTGTCATTGTTCTGGGGGTGAGACAGTGTCATTGTTCTGGGGGTGGGACAGTGTCATTGTTCTGGGGGTGGGACAGTGTCATTGTTCTGGGGGTGAGACAGTGTCATTGTTCTGGGGGTGGGACAGTGTCATTGTTCTGGGGGTGGGACAGTGTCATTGTTCTGGGGGTGGGACAGTGTCATTGTTCTGGGGGTGGGACAGTGTCATTGTTCTGGGGGTGAGACAGTGTCATTGTTCTGGGGGTGAGACAGTGTCATTGTTCTGGGGGTGGGACAGTGTCATTGTTCTGGGGGTGGGACAGTGTCATTGTTCTGGGGGTGAGACAGTGTCATTGTTCTGGGGGTGGGACAGTGTCATTGTTCTGGGGGTGAGACAGTGTCATTGTTCTGGGGGTGAGACAGTGTCATTGTTCTGGGGGTGGGACAGTGTCATTGTTCTGGGGGTGGGACAGTGTCATTGTTCTGGGGGTGGGACAGTGTCATTGTTCTGGGGGTGGGACAGTGTCATTGTTCTGGGGGTGGGACAGTGTCATTGTTCTGGGGGTGGGACAGTGTCATTGTTCTGGGGGTGAGACAGTGTCATTGTTCTGGGGGTGGGACAGTGTCATTGTTCTGGGGGTGAGACAGTGTCATTGTTCTGGGGGTGAGACAGTGTCATTGTTCTGGGGGTGGGACAGTGTCATTGTTCTGGGGGTGGGACAGTGTCATTGTTCTGGGGGTGGGACAGTGTCATTGTTCTGGGGGTGGGACAGTGTCATTGTTCTGGGGGTGAGACAGTGTCATTGTTCTGGGGGTGGGACAGTGTCATTGTTCTGGGGGTGGGACAGTGTCATTGTTCTGGGGGTGAGACAGTGTCATTGTTCTGGGGGTGGGACAGTGTCATTGTTCTGGGGGTGAGACAGTGTCATTGTTCTGGGGGTGAGACAGTGTCATTGTTCTGGGGGTGGGACAGTGTCATTGTTCTGGGGGTGGGACAGTGTCATTGTTCTGGGGGTGAGACAGTGTCATTGTTCTGGGGGTGGGACAGTGTCATTGTTCTGGGGGTGGGACAGTGTAATTGTTCTGGGGGTGAGACAGTGTCATTGTTCTGGGGGTGAGACAGTGTCATTGTTCTGGGGGTGGGACAGTGTCATTGTTCTGGGGGTGAGACAGTGTCATTGTTCTGGGGGTGAGACAGTGTCATTGTTCTGGGGGTGGGACAGTGTCATTGTTCTGGGGGTGGGACAGTGTCATTGTTCTGGGGGTGGGACAGTGTCATTGTTCTGGGGGTGGGACAGTGTCATTGTTCTGGGGGTGGGACAGTGTCATTGTTCTGGGGGTGAGACAGTGTCATTGTTCTGGGGGTGGGACAATGTCATTGTTCTGGGGGTGGGACAGTGTCATTGTTCTGGGGGTGAGACAGTGTCATTGTTCTGGGGGTGGGACAGTGTCATTGTTCTGGGGGTGGGACAGTGTCATTGTTCTGGGGGTGAGACAGTGTCATTGTTCTGGGGGTGAGACAGTGTCATTGTTCTGGGGGTGGGACAGTGTCATTGTTCTGGGGGTGGGACAGTGTCATTGTTCTGGGGGTGAGACAGTGTCATTGTTCTGGGGGTGGGACAGTGTCATTGTTCTGGGGGTGAGACAGTGTCATTGTTCTGGGGGTGGGACAGTGTCATTGTTCTGGGGGTGAGACAGTGTCATTGTTCTGGGGGTGGGACAGTGTCATTGTTCTGGGGGTGAGACAGTGTCATTGTTCTGGGGGTGGGACAGTGTCATTGTTCTGGGGGTGAGACAGTGTCATTGTTCTGGGGGTGAGACAGTGTCATTGTTCTGGGGGTGAGACAGTGTCATTGTTCTGGGGGTGGGACAGTGTCATTGTTCTGGGGGTGAGACAGTGTCATTGTTCTGGGGGTGAGACAGTGTCATTGTTCTGGGGGTGGGACAGTGTCATTGTTCTGGGGGTGGGACAGTGTCATTGTTCTGGGGGTGGGACAGTGTCATTGTTCTGGGGGTGGGACAGTGTCATTGTTCTGGGGGTGGGACAGTGTCATTGTTCTGGGGGTGGGACAATGTCATTGTTCTGGGGGTGGGACAATGTCATTGTTCTGGGGGTGGGACAGTGTCATTGTTCTGGGGGTGGGACAGTGTCATTGTTCTGGGGGTGGGACAGTGTCATTGTTCTGGGGGTGGGACAGTGTCATTGTTCTGGGGGTGGGACAGTGTCATTGTTCTGGGGGTGGGACAGTGTCATTGTTCTGGGGGTGAGACAGTGTCATTGTTCTGGGGGTGAGACAGTGTCATTGTTCTGGGGGTGGGACAGTGTCATTGTTCTGGGGGTGAGACAGTGTCATTGTTCTGGGGGTGAGACAGTGTCATTGTTCTGGGGGTGGGACAGTGTCATTGTTCTGGGGGTGAGACAGTGTCATTGTTCTGGGGGTGGGACAGTGTCATTGTTCTGGGGGTGGGAAAGTGTCATTGTTCTGGGGGTGAGACAGTGTCATTGTTCTGGGGGTGAGACAGTGTCATTGTTCTGGGGGTGGGACAGTGTCATTGTTCTGGGGGTGGGACAGTGTCATTGTTCTGGGGGTGAGACAGTGTCATTGTTCTGGGGGTGGGACAGTGTCATTGTTCTGGGGGTGAGACAGTGTCATTGTTCTGGGGGTGAGACAGTGTCATTGTTCTGGGGGTGGGACAGTGTCATTGTTCTGGGGGTGAGACAGTGTCATTGTTCTGGGGGTGAGACAGTGTCATTGTTCTGGGGGTGAGACAGTGTCATTGTTCTGGGGGTGGGACAGTGTCATTGTTCTGGGGGTGGGACAGTGTCATTGTTCTGGGGGTGGGACAGTGTCATTGTTCTGGGGGTGAGACAGTGTCATTGTTCTGGGGGTGGGACAGTGTCATTGTTCTGGGGGTGGGACAGTGTCATTGTTCTGGGGGTGAGACAGTGTCATTGTTCTGGGGGTGGGACAATGTCATTGTTCTGGGGGTGGGACAGTGTCATTGTTCTGGGGGTGAGACAGTGTCATTGTTCTGGGGGTGGGACAGTGTCATTGTTCTGGGGGTGGGACAGTGTCATTGTTCTGGGGGTGAGACAGTGTCATTGTTCTGGGGGTGAGACAGTGTCATTGTTCTGGGGGTGAGACAGTGTCATTGTTCTGGGGGTGGGACAGTGTCATTGTTCTCGGGGTGGGACAGTGTCATTGTTCTGGGGGTGAGACAGTGTCATTGTTCTGGGGGTGAGACAGTGTCATTGTTCTGGGGGTGGGACAGTGTCATTGTTCTGGGGGTGGGACAGTGGTACTTCTGAAAGAGACAAACTGTTTCTGCTTCATCCTTTTGCTCAAACCACCAGATCTGATGAAGTCATGAGGTCAGGAGGTCGAGAGGTCAAGAGGTCGAGATGTCAGGAGGTCAGGAGGTCAAGAGGTCAGGAGGTGCAAGTGCGATAAGGGACGAGTCGAGGAAGGAGTAACACAAGGTGGAAATGGAGGAGGAGCAAAGGAGATTTTAAGTCTGTGAGATTCACACGAGTCGAGTGAAAGTAACGACTGTCACTAACGGCGTGTGGAGGTTCATGAGGTCATAGGTTCATGAGGTCATAGGTTCATGAGGTCATAGGTTCATGAGGTCATAGGTTCATGAGGTCATAGGTTCATGAGGTCACAGGTTCATGAGGTCATAGGTTCATGAGGTCATAGGTTCATGAGGTCATAGGTTCATGAGGTCATAGGTTCATGAGGTCACAGGTTCATGAGGTCATAGGTTCATGAGGTCATAGGTTCATGAGGTCATAGGTTCATGAGGTCATAGGTTCATGAGGTCATAGGTTCATGAGGTCATTGGTTCATGAGGTCATTGGTTCATGAGGTCATAGGTTCATGAGGTCATAGGTTCATGAGGTCATAGGTTCATGAGGTCATAGGTTCATGAGGTCACAGGTTCATGAGGTCATAGGTTCATGAGGTCATAGGTTCATGAGGTCATAGGTTCATGAGGTCATAGGTTCATGAGGTCACAGGTTCATGAGGTCACAGGTTCATGAGGTCATAGGTTCATGAGGTCATAGGTTCATGAGGTCATAGGTTCATGAGGTCATAGGTTCATAGACGTTCTTCTTTGAGAAACATCTGAAAACATTAAGCAAATATAACTCAGAGCAACAGTTTATTTTATGTTAGAAACAGTTTAATAAAACCACGAGATGAAGCTTCAGATCAGAATTACACTTTATATATATAATGTATATAAATATACATTAAATATATACATATATATACATACATTATATATATATATATACACATTATATATAGACAATATATATATATATATATATATGTATACATACATTATATACATATACATTATATATATATATATATATATATATATATATATATATATATATACATTATATATTTATATATATACATTATATATTTTTATATATATATATATAAAATGTATACATAAATATATAATGTATATATATATATACATTATATATATAATGTATGTATGATACAGAATCACGATACACACACTCACACAGGATTCTGGCTCCTCCCCTATCACCCCATGAGCCCGCCCTCAGGTCACACCTCTGTGCTCTGATTGGTCGGCTCAGTCGAGTCGAGTCCTGTTGAGCTGGTTCTCTTGGTTGTTTCCGGTTGCCCTGACGACGCTGGGCGCTCGCAGCTCGTCCTCTGTCCTGAGGCTGCAGCACCCTCGCTCCGGCAGCAGAGGGCGCTCAGGGCCTTGTCCCGGAAGTCGCTGGACACGTAATAATAGATGAACGGGTCGAGGACTGTGTTGAAGGCACTCAGAGCCAGGCTCAGCATGTAGGGGGCGTGTCGGTCAGGCTCCGCCCCCTCGCCCTCGTCCCACAGCGACAGCAGCAACAGGACGTTACTCGGGACAAAACACATGGTGAACACGCTCAGCACGAGCGCCGTGGCTCTGACGGCGCGAGCGTAGCGTTGGCGCTGGCGCAGCAGCGTGCGCAGAACGGCGGCGTGACAGAACAGCACCACAAGCAGGGGGACAGCGAAGCACAGGCAGAACAAGCACAGGAAGTACGGGCGGAAGAGCGCGTCCAGGCTGCTCTGTGGCAGCGCGTCGTGACACGTGGTGATCTTCGGCTCGTCCAGGTCGAACGTTTGTCTCGTCAGGAGCAACGGCAGCATCGCCCCGGCAACTGCCGCCCACACCAGCGCCACCATGAGCAGAGACGTGCGGCGCGAGCGGAACGCTTTGGCTCCGAACGGGTGAACCAGCGCCACGTAGCGGTCGGCCGCGATGAACGCCAGGCACAGCACCGAGCCGTACATGTTCCCATAGAACAGCGCCACCACCAGGCGGCACAGTGGCTCGCCCAGGCGCCAGTCGTTCCCCGAAAAGTGATAAACGGCACGAAACGGCAGCGCCAGCAGCAGCAGCAGGTCGCACACCGTCAGGTTCACGAGCAACGCCGTCGACGGGAGACGTTTGGACCGAAACAACAAGATCCACAGAGCCAGAGCGTTGGAGGGCAGCGCCAGCACCAGCACCAGCACCTGGAGCAGGGGCAGCGCCAGCACCAGGGGCCACGCCCGCACCGAGCGCCGCTGCTCCTCACGCAGCGTCGTGAAGTTACAGGGCGACGAGACGATCCGGAACGAGCGAAGACCTGGAGAGAGAAGACACATGTGAGAGCCACGCCCGCCCTGAGGCAGAGAGAGCCACGCCCGCCCTGAGGCAGAGAGAGCCACGCCCACCCCGAGGCAGAGAGAGCCACGCCCGCCCTATATCTTAAGTCATAAGTCGTAAGTCTTAAGTCTTAAGTCTTAAGTCTTAAGTCTTAAGTCATAAGTCTTGCTACAGAGAATACAAACAACACCTTTGTCTTGGAAATATAATATATATATATATATATATTATATTATATATATATAATATAATATATATTATATATATATATATTATATTATATATATATAATATAATATATATTATATATATATATATATATATATTATATTATATATATATATATATATAATATATATATTATATATATATATTATATTATATATATAATATAATATATATATTATATATATATATATATATATATATATATAATATATATATATATATATATAATATATATATATATATATATATATATATAATATATATTATATTATATATATAATATATATATATATATATATAATATATATTATATTATATATATATAATATAATATATATATATATATATATATATTATATTATATATATAATATAATATATATTATATATATATTATATATATATATATATATATATATATATATATATATATATATATATATATTATATATATATATATATATATATATTATATATATATATATATATATATATATATATAATATATATATATATATATATATATTATATTATAGTAGAAAAAGCTTCAGTTGTTTCATCTGGACTCAGTTTGAAAAAATAGACGTTTCGACTTCATCCAAGAGTCATTGTCAATAACAGAATTTAGATCGAGAACTCGGATATTAATACTGTTCTGTGGTAAGACCCGCCCATTGGGCGGAGCCTTCCTGAAGTAGAAAGAGTTGTTTGTTTCAACAGAAACTCCCCCCTTGTATCTACCGAGCCTATTCAGAATCTTAATGGGCTATTAGAAACCTCTTTGTCTTAGTGAGACCCTGGCTCAACCACCCTGAGGACCTGATTAGCATCCAAATGTCCTGGTCCTGGTCCTCTACCTTTCCAGGGGTTCAGAATCCCATTATAAATAACAGGAAGATTAAACCTTAGCCCTCCATTTCTGTTTAAAGAAGGTCTTTCTTTTTTAACAAAAATAGCTTCCTTGACTCCTCTTTCAAACCATCTTTTCTCCTGCTTAAAACCTTCACCTCACCGTCTTCAAACGAGTGATTAGAGGCTTCAAGATGGAGATGCACGGCGCTCTGAGGTCCTGAACTTGTATTTCTTCTGTGCTGATAAAGCCTCTTGTGTAGAGGCTGTTTAGTCTCACCTATGTACCGTTCTTTACAGCTTTCTTCACTGCATTGGATCGAATAAACTACATTGCTCTGTTTTTGAGTCGGCAACTTGTCCTTTGGGTGAACCAGTTTTTGTCTTAAAGTGTTTCCTGGTTTAAAATAAACAGGGACTTCGTGTTGTCTAAAAATTCTCTGCAGTTTTTCCGACAGGCCAGACACATAAGGGATAGAAACACCCTTCCTTCTCTGTTCAGTTTCCCTTTTGTCTCTCTTCCCTCTTGCCTCTACACAAGAGGCTTTATCAGCCCATTAAGATTCTGAATAGGCTCGGTAGATACAAGGGGGGAGTTTCTGTTGAAACAAACAACTCTTTCTACTTCAGGAAGGCTCCTCCCAATGGGCGGGTCTTACCACAGAACAGTATTAATATCGGAGTTCTCGATCTAAATTCTGTTATTGACAATGACTCTTGGATGAAGTCGAAACGTCTATTTTTTCAAACTGAGTCCAGATGAAACAACTGAAGCTTTTTCTACTATGGAACACGCCTGGACCAATGAGGGATTACACCCACATATTCTATTATATAATACATATATATATATTATATAAACAAGGTGGTTTTATATTGAATGTGAGAAACTATAATTCTGTGGGTGTTTGTCACAATGAATCACTTCAATGACAAAGTATAAATATATAAATATATATAAATATATATAAACGTTCTGTTCCTGCGATGGACAAAATGAGACGAGGATCGATTTCCTTTGTCTCACGTTAAAGTCGTTTAATCAGACGTTTTCTCTGGTACGTCACATGATCAGTCCCAGCTCCTCCGCATTTATAAAGATCATTCACACGACCGCCCCCAACGCTCCCCCCACGCTCCTCCAGGCTCCCCCACACCCCCCCACGCCCCCCCACGCTCCTCCACACTCCCCCAGGCTCCCCCCACGCTCCTCCACACTCCCCCCACGCTCCCCCACGCTCCTCCACGCTCTCCTCCACGCTCCCCCACGCTCCCCCACGCTCCTCCACGCTCTCCTCCACGCTCCCCCACGCTCCTCCACGCTCCCCCACGCTCCTCCACGCTCCCCCACGCTCCTCCACGCTCCCCCAGGCTCCTCCACGCTCCTCCACGCTCCTCCACGCTCCTCCACGCTCCTCCACGCTCCCCCACGCTCCTCCACGCTCCCCCACGCTCCCCCACGCTCCTCCACGCTCCTCCACGCTCCCCCACGCTCCCCCACGCTCCCCCACGCTCCTCCACGCTCCTCCACGCTCCTCCACGCTCCCCCACGCTCCTCCACGCTCCTCCACACTCCCCCAGGCTCCTCCACGCTCCTCCACACTCCCCCAGGCTCCTCCAGGCCCTGTTGTCCGTCCTCAGTGCTTGTCCCACAGTTCGTCTGCTTCGATTTATGAGGAAACACGGTTCAAAAAGGCTCAAAACTCCTGAAGGTTTATGAGGCATTTAATGCAGCAACTGAGAAGTTCTATCCGATACTGAGAAACCTGGAAATAAGAGCGCGATGGACATAGACTTTTTAATATATATATATTTATATATATATATCTGTTCTGCGCACGCTGTAGAATAACATCAGTTTCATTCAGGTGTAGACACTTTGTTCAAATTGTGACCCATGTGACCCATGTGACCAGTGGGTTTTGGAGAAATCTGAGTCGGTGATTTAGGCATAAAATATGGATCTGAGTCGATCTCTGTGTCGCTCATGCAGGAGTTTGGACAGATCCACACGATTGTATAAAGTGTGTGATTCTTCTGACATGACCTAATGTGGAAATGTAATACAAACTTAATCCATTTTATTTTTATTGAACAGGACGATTATTGATGAACGAATAAGTGTCTTCGATGACAAAGGAAAGATAAGGACTGACGACTGCGAGCGCCAATGAAGACGATCTTAGAGCTTTCTTTGAGTTGGGAAACTCTTTTGATTGACAAGGTGTTTTCCATCATGGAACGTTATGAACGGCTCCTGGAATGTCCCGTGTTCTTTTGTTGGTGGAAGGTCCGGCTCAGATGAAGAACATCAACATCGTCCACACAGTCCACACACAAAACGTTCCATGATGGAAAACACCTTGTCAATCAAAAGAGTTTCCCAACTCAAAGAAAGCTCTAAGATCGTCTTCATTGGCGCTCGCATAGACCCGCCTGATCCCGTAGGTTATGGCTCATAACAGCCTGCACCCAGGACCACAGTCTGTGCTAGAGTCTGTACTCAGTGGGTGCAAAGCTGGAATGTGTAAAGGAGGTAAATGCTCCTGGTGAGATGTCATGAACGGATCGACGCTCCTGTGTGAACGCTCAAGAGGAAGAGGAAGAGGATGAGGAAGATGATGAGGAAGATGATGAGGAAGATGATGAGGAAGAGGATGAGGAAGATGATGAGGAAGAGGATGAGGAAGAGGATGAGGAAGAGGATGAGGAAGATGAAGAGGATGAGGAAGATGAAGAGGATGAGGAAGATGATGAGGATGATGATGAGGATGATGATGAGGAAGATGATGAGGATGAGGATGAGGAAGAGGATGAGGAAGAGGATGAGGAAGAGGATGAGGAAGAGGATGAGGAAGAGGAAGAGGATGAGGAAGAGGATGAGGAAGAGGAAGAGGAAGCTTCCGATGTCGAGGACTCGGATGATTCTGAAATGTTTGAACTGTTTAAAAGGTTTAACTCTGATGTAAAACATGTCTTTAAATTGATACAAAATTGTAGTTTTGGTTTTGATGATGTTTTTTGTGTGATATAATAAATCTAAATTCTTTACCAAACATTATAAGTATCAAAGTGCTGAAGATGTTTAAGTTTGGACTAATATCAAAGATAATGTACTGAATGTTTCTGACATTGAACTTTTATCCGTTTTAAACTGATGTTAAATCCAGAGAAAAAGATTCATTTTTTGAGAAAGTTCATGTAAAATGTGACAAAAAACTGTTCAAATTTTTTAAAAGCTGTTTTTGAAAATGGGATTTTGTGTCACTTTTCAGTTTGATTCATGTCTAAAGTCATAAAGTTACATTAATGATGCAACGTGTACATACTGACGAGTTTGAGATTTACATCTGTTTTAGTTTATCTTGTAATAGTCTAAATATGCCAAAAAGTCACAAATCTGAGCATTTGCCCGACTTCAGGCTCTTGTGTCTCGACGTTTGCAACTTTCAGCTTCAGAACTTTTGAGCAGTAAAGAAACTAATCTGAGACAACAAACATCAGTTTGTGCCTCATTTTTCACCAGGAAACTCTATTTGTGACTCTAAAGATCTTTGTGTTTTATGTCCAAACTATTTACAACGAGACGTCATTTAGACCCGTTTTAGACGATAGTTTCATGACTCTTTTCCGTTCAAAGATAAACAGACGTTTCCTGTGACTCCAAAAACTAAACCAGGTCTAAACCAGGACTAAACCAGGTCTAAACCAGGACTAAACCAGGTCTAAACCAGGTCTAAACCAGGACTAAACCAGGTATAAACCAGGTCTAAACCAGGTATAAACCAGGTCTAAACCAGGACTAAACCAGGACTAAACCAGGACTAAACCAGGTCTAAACCAGGACTAAACCAGGTATAAACCAGGTATAAACCAGGTCTAAACCAGGACTAAACCAGGTCTAAACCAGGACTAAACCAGGTCTAAACCAGGACTAAACCAGGACTAAACCAGGACTAAACCAGGTCTAAACCAGGACTAAACCAGGTCTAAACCAGGACTAAACCAGGTCTAAACCAGGACTAAACCAGGTCTAAACCAGGTCTAAACCAGGACTAAACCAGGTATAAACCAGGTCTAAACCAGGTATAAACCAGGTCTAAACCAGGACTAAACCAGGACCAAACCAGGTCTAAACCAGGACTAAACCAGGTCTAAACCAGGAATAAACCAGGTCCAAACCAGGAATAAACCAGGTCTAAACCAGGACTAAACCAGGTCTAAACCAGGACTAAACCAGGACTAAACCAGGACTAAACCAGGTCTAAACCAGGACTAAACCAGGACTAAACCGGGTATAAACCAGGAATAAACCAGGACTAAACCAGGAATAAGCCAGGACTAAACCAGGTCTAAACCAGGACTAAACCAGGAATAAACCAGGTCTAAACCAGGACTAAACCAGGTCTAAACCAGGTCTAAACCTGGTCCAAACCAGGTATAAACCAGGTCAAAAACAGGACTAAACCAGGTCTAAACCAGGACTAAACCAGGTCTAAACCAGCTCTAAACCAGGTCTAAACCAGGTCTAAACCAGGACTAAACCAGGACCAAACCAGGTCTAAACCAGGACTAAACCAGGTCTAAACCAGGACTAAACCAGGACTAAACCAGGTCTAAACCAGGTCTAAACCAGGACTAAACCAGGTCTAAACCAGGACTAAACCAGGACTAAACCAGGACTAAACCAGGTCTAAACCAGGACTAAACCAGGTCTAAACCAGGACTAAACCAGGTCTAAACCAGGTCTAAACCAGGACTAAACCAGGACTAAACCAGGTCTAAACCAGGTCTAAACCAGGACTAAACCAGGTATAAACCAGGTCTAAACCAGGACTAAACCAGGACTAAACCAGGACTAAACCAGGTCCAAACCAGGACTAAACCAGGACTAAACCAGGACTAAACCAGGTCTAAACCAGGACTAAACCAGGACTAAACCGGGACTAAACCAGGTATAAACCAGGACTAAACCAGGTCTAAACCAAGACTAAACCAGGACCAAACCAGGTCTAAACCAGGACTAAACCAGGTCTAAACCAGGACTAAACCAGGAATAAACCAGGTCTAAACCAGGACTAAACCAGGTCTAAACCAGGTCTAAACCTGGTCCAAACCAGGTATAAACCAGGTCAAAAACAGGACTAAACCAGGTCTAAACCAGGACTAAACCAGGTCTAAACCAGCTCTAAACCGGGACTAAACCGGGACTAAACCAGGTCTAAACCAGCTCTAAACCAGGTCTAAACCAGGTCTAAACCAGGACTAAACCAGGTATAAACCAGGACTAAACCAGGTCTAAACCAGGACTAAACCAGGACTAAACCAGGACTAAACCAGGTCTAAACGATCAGAAGAAAAACGTACTAATAAATGATACTGATACTTTTGTTGTTGACATTTTAAAAGTCTAGATTAAACTCACGGACTGTCATGGACGAGCAGACGTCAGGAAGATCTTCTCCAGAGACAAAGTCCAGGACCAGGACCAGGACCAGAGTCCACACGAGCCTCATGTTAGTTCCTCTTAAGTTCAGACCCGGTTCTGTTCATTCTGATCCAAATGAGTCCCAGATGTGGCCCCGCCCCCTCAGTCCCAGATGTGGCCCCGCCCCCTTACCGGTCACAACTCCATATAAAGTGTTACTCTCACTTTGCTCGCACTTTAATTGCACTTTACTTTCACTTCACTCACTCAGGAGGCCTGACTCTGGCACCAGCAGGAGGCCCTCTGGCACCAGCAGGAGGCCGGTCCATGTTTAGTCCTGACTCTGGCACCAGCAGGAGGCCGCTCCATGACCTAACTGCAGCATGTAGAGGTTGAACAGAAGGGGTCCCAGGACTGACCCTTGGGGCATCCCACAAGGACATGTGGTCTGAGACACAAAGTACTTCCTGTCTTGTCGGTGTAATCCCTCATTGGTCCAGGCGTGTTCCATAGTAGAAAAAGCTTCAGTTGTTTCATCTGGACTCAGTTTGAAAAAATAGACGTTTCGACTCTCATCCAAGAGTCATTGTCAATAACAGAATTTAGGTCGAGAACTCCGATATTAATACTGTTCTGTGGTAAGACCCGCCCATTGGGAGGAGCCTTCCTGAAGTAGAAAGAGTTGTTTGTTTCAACAGAAACTCCCCCCTTGTATCTACCGAGCCTATTCAGAATCTTAATGGGCTATTAGAATCCTCTTTGTCTTTGTGAGACCCTGGCTCAACCACCCTGAGGACCTGATTAGCATCTAAATGTCCTGGTCCTGGTCCTCTACCTTTCCAGGGGTTCAGTAACCCATTATAAATAACAGGAAGATTAAACCTTAGCCCTCCATTTCTGTTTAAAGAAGGTCTTTCTTTTTTAACAAAAATAGCTTCCTTGACTCCTCTTTCAAACCATCTTTTCTCCTGCTTAAAACCTTCACCTCACCGTCTTCAAACGAGTGATTAGAGGCTTCAAGATGGAGATGCACGGCACTCTGAGGTCCTGAACTAGTATTTCTTCTGTGCTGATAAAGCCTCTTGTGTAGAGGCTGTTTTGTCTCACCTATGTAACGTTCTTTACAGCTTTCTTCACTGCATTGGATCGAATAAACTACATTGCTCTGTTTTTGAGTCGGCAACTTGTCCTTAGGATGAACCAGTTTTTGTCTTAAAGTGTTTCCTGGTTTAAAATAAACAGGGACTTCGTGTTGTCTAAAAATTCTCTGCAGTTTTTCCGAGAGACCAGAGACATAAGGGATAGAAACACCCTTCCTTCTCTGTTCAGTTTCCCTTTTGTCCTGCTTCTTGGTTCTCTTCACTCTGTTGAGAGCCCAAGCGGGGTAACCACAGGCTGAGAGGGCATTTCGGACATGTTTTTCCTCTTTCTTCTTGCCCTCTGAGCTGGTGGGCACACCTTGAGCTCTGTGTTGTAAGGTTCTGATCACACCCAGCTTGTGCTGTAGTGGGTGGTTGGAACCAAAGAGCAGATACTGGTCCGTGTGTGTAGGTTTCCTATAAACTTCTATTTGGAGTTTCCCGTCCTCTCCTCTGATCGTGGAACAATCAAGAAAGGCCAAGCGATTCTCCTTAGCGTCTTCTCTTGTAAACCTAATATGTGGGTCCACAGCATTGATGTGATCAGAGAAGGTTTCCAGCTCTTGTTTCTTGATTGTTACAAAAGTATCATCGACATAGCGGAGCCACAGTTTTGGGGCTATGCCTGAGAATGAGGACAGTGCCTTCTTCTCAAAGTGCTCCATGTACAGGTTGGCCACTATGGGAGAGACGGGCGAGCCCATGGCACAGCCATGAATCTGTCTGTAAAATTGTCCCCGGAATTGAAAGTAAGTGGTGTTCAGACAGATGTCCAACAGTTTACATATGTGTTCAGGTGTCAGTTTGGTCCTTTCCTGTAGGGTGGTGTCTTCCTGCAGTCTGATCCTCACCGCTGCTACTGCATCAGAGGTCAGAGGTCAGATGCAGGTGAACAGGGACACCACATCATATGAAACCATGAGGTCATCTGGGTCCAGTTGGAGATGTTTCACTTTATCCACAAAGTTGTGCGTGTTTTCCACATGATGTACCGAATTCCCCACAAGCGGAGCCAATATAGTTGTTAAATGCTTGGCCACATTGTAGGTGATGGAATCTGTGCTGCACACTATGGGTCTGAGTGGAACCTCCTTTTTGTGTATTTTTGGAAGGCCATAAATGCAGGGCATGGCTTCCCCAGGATACAGTCTGTAATACAGAGGCCGGTCTATCGCTTCCTCTTTTTCCAGCCTTTGTAAACAGTCTATCACTTTCTTCTTGTAGCCACTGGTCGGATCTCTTTTCAAGCGCTCGTATGTGGTCGTGTCCTCGAGGAGGGTGTGGACTTTGGCTTCGTAATCAGCTGCGTTGAGAATCACAGTGCAGCGCCCCCTGTCTGCTGGGAGGATGTTGATGCTGTGATCTTTTTCTAGTGCTGAAAGTGCTTTTCTCTCTTCAGCTGTGATATTTGAAGGAGGTGGTTTGGCACTCTTCAGGGTCGCTGTGACACGTAACCTCAGGTCTGCAGCCTCCGATTCAGACATTTTGTTGTTCCTAATTGCAGTTTCAGTGGCTGTGATGTAGTCCTCTGTAGGGATGTGTTTAGAGGTGACAGAAAAGTTGAGCCCTTTAGAGAGCACCTCCTTTTCTGCCTGTGTCAGAACACGATCTGATAGGTTCTTAATCCAATTGTTTTTGCTGGTCGCTAATTTGTCTGTCTCAGTCCTAATGTCTAGCTCGACCTCACCTGCATTCTTTTTGTTCAAAAGAATGTTGAACTTCTTGATTTGGCGTTCTTTGCTCTTCCTGTGCTGTGCTTCTTGTGCTGTCTGTGTAAAATCCAGCACTCTTTTGAAAGCTTCTTCAGGGAGTATGCTGGTTAATTTCTCCTGTAAAGTTCCTGTTCTGCCTTTCAATTTATCAATTCTGACGTTGTTTTCCTGGATCCTTTCACTGAGCATCTGCATAAGGCTCCTTCTCCAAATCTTCTCTGCTCTGTGTCCTCTGACCGGTGATTTGATCTGCAGGCTCTTCGGGATCATGTTGTTCTGTCTGCATCTAAGATTGAACCTCAAGTGGTTCCTGTTGTCTGCTAGTTTCCTGGCTACAGATTCGAGTTCCCGAACTAAATCCAAGGTTTTAGGCCCAAAATTCTTGGAAATATGTCGGTGTAATCCCTCATTGGTCCAGGCGTGTTCCATAGTAGAAAAAGCTTCAGTTGTTTCATCTGGACTCAGTTTGAAAAAATAGACGTTTCGACTCTCATCCAAGAGTCATTGTCAATAAAAGAATTTAGATCGAGAACTCCGATATTAATACTGTTCTGTGGTAAGACCCGCCCATTGGGAGGAGCCTTCCTGAAGTAGAAAGAGTTGTTTGTTTCAACAGAAACTCCCCCTTGTATCTACCGAGCCTATTCAGAATCTTAATGGGCTGATAAAACCTCTTTGTCTTTGTGAGACCCTGGCTCACCCTGAGTACCTGATTAGCATCTGAATGTCCTTGTCCTGGTCCTCTACCTTTCCAGGGGTTCAGTAACCCATTATAAATAACAGGAAGATTAAACCTAAGCCCTCCATTTCTGTTTAAAGAAGGTCTTTCTTTTTTAACAAAAATAGCTTCCTTGACTCCTCTTTCAAACCATCTTTTCTCCTGCTTAAAACCTTCACCTCACCGTCTTCAAACGAGTGATTAGAGGCTTCAAGATGGAGATGCACGGCGCTCTGTGGACCTGAACTTGTATTTCTTCTGTGCTGATAAAGCCTCTTGTGTAGAGGCTGTTTAGTCTCACCTATGTAACGTTCTTTACAGCTTTCTTCACTGCATTGGATCAAATAAACTACATTGCTCTGTTTTTGAGTCGGCAACTTGTCCTTTGGGTGAACCAGTTTTTGTCTTAAAGTGTTTCCTGGTTTAAAATAAACAGGGACTTCGTGTTGTCTAAAAATTCTCTGCAGTTTTTCCGACAGGCCAGACACATAAGGGATAGAAACACCCTTCCTTCTCTGTTCAGTTTCCCTTTTGTCCTGCTTCTTGGTTCTCTTCACTCTGTTGAGAGCCCAAGCGGGGTAACCACAGGCTGAGAGGGCATTTCGGACATGTTTTTTTTTTGTACTTCCTGTCTTCCAGATAGGACCTTAATCATTGTAGGGCGGGGCCGGTGATGCCCACCCAGTCCTCTAGTCTCTTTGGCTGAGCAGCAGGCCCCTCCCACATTCTGTTCAAATCCAATCCAGTCGCTCCAATTTCCAAAGGGAGTGATTGACAGGTGGATTAACCAATCAGACAAACGCATTGTCTGTTTGTGTCTAAACAAACAGAGGCTTACAAGGAAAATAAAAATAACACGTGAGAAATGTTGCAGACTCGACAAACGACGCCCTAAAGTCTGTCAATCTGAGGAAAATGAAGTGATATATTTTGTTCTGAATGTTCCACAAATATTTGAGAGACGTCTTCATTTTTAACCATTTTAGCCTCCAGAGGGACAATGGTGTCCAGAACATTCAAAACTCTAGTTTATTTCTGTAACAACCAAAATCACAACTGCAGTTTCCTCCACAGTGACATGTCCCAGCGTCCCGTGTCCTTAGACACATGTCCCAGCGTCCCGTGTCCTTAGACAAATGTCCCAGCGTCCCGTGTCCTTAAACACATGTCCCAGCGTCCCGTGTCCTTAGACACATGTCCCAGCGTCCCGTGTCCTTAGACACATGTCCCAGCGTCCCGTGTCCTTAGACAAATGTCCCAGCGTCCCGTGTCCTTAGACACATGTCCCAGCGTCCCGTGTCCTTAGACAAATGTCCCAGCGTCCCGTGTCCTTAAACACATGTCCCAGCGTCCCGTGTCCTTAGACATATGTCCCAGCGTCCCGTGTCCTTAGACACATGTCCCAGCGTCCCAAATGAATCTTTTTCTACAGTGGAATCCTACTGGTTGGATGAGGTATTACACCGACAGGAGCAGGAGCTGCTCAGACTTGACCCAGAGTGACCCAAACATTGGGTCAACACTGTTGGCCCCTGTTGCCCCCTGTTGGCCCCTGTTGGCCCCCGTTGGCCCCCTGTTTGCCCCCTGTTGGCCCCTGTTGGCCCCCTGTTGCCCCCTGTTGCCCCCTGTTGGCCCCTGTTGGCCCCCTGTTGGCCCCCTGTTGACCCCCTGTTGCCCCCTGTTGGCCCCTGTTGCCCCCTGTTGCCCCCTGTTGGCCCCCTGTTGGCCCCTGTTGCCCCCTGTTGGCCCCTGTTGCCCCCTGTTGGCCCCTGTTGGCTCCCTGTTGGCCCCTGTTGGCCCTCGTTGGCCCCCTGTTTGCCCCCTGTTGGCCCCTGTTGGCCCCTGTTGGCCCCCGTTGGCCCCCTGTTTGCCCCCTGTTGCCCCCTGTTGGCCCCTGTTGGCCAATGTTGGCCCCCTGTTGCCCCCTGTTGGCCCCTGTTGCCCCTGTTGGCCAATGTTGGCCCCCTGTTGCCCCCTGTTGGCCCCTGTTGCCCCCTGTTGCCCCCTGTTGGCCCCCTGTTGGCCCCTGTTGCCCCCTGTTGGCCCCTGTTGCCCCCTGTTGGCTCCCTGTTGGCCCCTGTTGGCCCCCGTTGGCCCCCTGTTTGCCCCCTGTTGGCCCCTGTTGGCCCCCGTTGGCCCCCTGTTTGCCCCCTGTTGCCCCCTGTTGGCCCCTGTTGGCCAATGTTGGCCCCCTGTTGCCCCCTGTTGGCCCCTGTTGGCCCCTGTTGGCCCCTTGTTGCCCCCTGTTGGCCCCTGTTGGCCAATGTTGGCCCCCTGTTGCCCCCTGTTGGCCCCTGTTGGCCCCTGTTGGCCCCTTGTTGCCCCCTGTTGGCCCCTGTTGGCCAATGTTGGCCCCCTGTTGCCCCCTGTTGGCCCCCTGTTGGCCCCTGTTGCCCCCTGTTGGCCCATGTTGCCCCCTGTTGGCCCCTGTTGGCTCCCTGTTGGCCCCTGTTGGCCCCCGTTGGCCCCCGTTGGCCCCCGTTGGCCCCCTGTTTGCCCCCTGTTGCCCCCTGTTGGCCCCTGTTGGCCAATGTTGGCCCCCTGTTGCCCCCTGTTGGCCCCTGTTGGCCCCTGTTGGCCCCTCTTTGCCCCCTGTTGCCCCCTGTTGGCCCCCTGTTGGCCCCTGTTGGCCCCCTGTTGCCCCCTGTTGCCCCCTGTTGGCCCCTGTTGGCCCCCTGTTGGCCCCCTGTTGACCCCCTGTTGCCCCCTGTTGGCCCCTGTTGCCCCCTGTTGCCCCCTGTTGGCCCCCTGTTGGCCCCTGTTGCCCCCTGTTGGCCCCTATTGCCCCCTGTTGGCCCCTGTTGGCTCCCTGTTGGCCCCTGTTGGCCCTCGTTGGCCCCCTGTTTGCCCCCTGTTGGCCCCTGTTGGCCCCTGTTGGCCCCTGTTGGCCCCCGTTGGCCCCCTGTTTGCCCCCTGTTGCCCCCTGTTGGCCCCTGTTGGCCAATGTTGGCCCCCTGTTGCCCCCTGTTGGCCCCTGTTGGCCCCTGTTGGCCCCTTGTTGCCCCCTGTTGGCCCCTGTTGGCCAATGTTGGCCCCCTGTTGCCCCCTGTTGGCCCCTGTTGCCCCCTGTTGCCCCCTGTTGGCCCCCTGTTGGCCCCTGTTGGCCCCTGTTGGCCCCTGTTGCCCCCTGTTGGCCCCTGTTGGCCCCCTGTTGGCCCCCTGTTGGCCCCCTGTTGCCCCCTGTTGGCCCCTGTTGCCCCCTGTTGCCCCCTGTTGGCCCCCTGTTGGCCCCTGTTGCCCCCTGTATGCCTCTGTTGCCCCCTGTTGGCCCCTGTTAGCTCCCTGTTGGCCCCTGTTGGCCCCCGTTGGCCCCCTGTTTGCCCCCTGTTGGCCCCTGTTGGCCAATGTTGGCCCCCTGTTGCCCCCTGTTGGCCCCTGTTGGCCCCTTGTTGCCCCCTGTTGGCCCCTGTTGGCCAATGTTGGCCCCCTGTTGCCCCCTGTTGGCCCCTGTTGCCCCCTGTTGGCCCCCTGTTGGCCCCTGTTGCCCCCTGTTGGCCCCTGTTGCCCCCTGTTGGCCCCTGTTGGCTCCCTGTTGGCCCCTGTTGGCCCCCGTTGGCCCCCTGTTTGTCCCCTGTTGGCCCCTGTTGGCCCCCGTTGGCCCCCTGTTTGCCCCCTGTTGGCCCCTGTTGGCTCCCTGTTGGCCCCTGTTGGCCCCCGTTGGCCCCCTGTTTGCCCCCTGTTGGCCCCCTGTTGCCCCCTGTTGGCCCCTGTTGGCCCCTGTTGGCCCCTTGTTGCCCCCTGTTGCCCCCTGTTGCCCCCTGTTGGCCCCTGTTGGCCCCCTGTTGGCCCCTGTTGCCCCCTGTTGGCCCCTGTTGCCCCCTGTTGCCCCCTGTTGGCCCCCTGTTGGCCCCTGTTGCCCCCTGTTGGCTCCCTGTTGGCCCCTGTTGGCCCCCGTTGGCCCCCTGTTTGCCCCCTGTTGGCCCCTGTTGGCCCCCTGTTGCCCCCTGTTGGCCCCTGTTGGCCCCTGTTGGCCCCCTGTTGGCCCCCTGTTGCCCCCTGTTGCCCCCTGTTGGCCCCCTGTTGGCCCCTGTTGCCCCCTGTTGGCCCCTGTTGCCCCCTGTTGGCTCCCTGTTGGCCCCTGTTGGCCCCCGTTGGCCCCCTGTTTGCCCCCTGTTGGCCCCTGTTGGCCCCCGTTGGCCCCCTGTTTGCCCCCTGTTGCCCCCTGTTGGCCCCTGTTGGCCAATGTTGGCCCCCTGTTGCCCCCTGTTGGCCCCTGTTGGCCCCTGTTGGCCCCTTGTTGCCCCCTGTTGGCCCCTGTTGGCCAATGTTGGCCCCCTGTTGCCCCCTGTTGGCCCCTTGTTGCCCCCTGTTGGCCCCTGTTGGCCAATGTTGGCCCCCTGTTGCCCCCTGTTGGCCCCCTGTTGGCCCCTGTTGCCCCCTGTTGGCCCATGTTGCCCCCTGTTGGCCCCTGTTGGCTCCTTGTTGGCCCCTGTTGGCCCCCGTTGGCCCCCGTTGGCCCCCGTTGGCCCCCTGTTTGCCCCCTGTTGCCCCCTGTTGGCCCCTGTTGGCCAATGTTGGCCCCCTGTTGCCCCCTGTTGGCCCCTGTTGGCCCCTGTTGGCCCCTCTTTGCCCCCTGTTGCCCCCTGTTGGCCCCTGTTGGCCCCCTGTTGGCCCCCTGTTACCTCTGTTGCCCCCTGTTGGCCCATGTTGGCCCCTGTTGCCCCCTGTTGGCCCCTGTTGCCCCCTGTTGGCCCCTGTTGCCCCCTGTTGGCCCCTGTTGGGCCCTGTTGGACCACTTGAAGTTCCTGGGTGTTACAGAACGTTTACGTCCAGGGGATTGTGACTTAGAGGTGACAGTATCCCACAGATGGAAGCTCCGCCCACTGGCTCCTCAGCCAAGCACATGCACCAATCAGAAGCTTTGAGTCAGGAACATGAGACGTTTCAGTTTGCAGTGGTTTTATTTCAGTGTTTTTGTGTCAAACGTAATAAATGCTATAAAATGAAACGGTGAAAGGTTTAAAGTCTGTATTTTCCTCCTGGTGGACACGCGCGGAACTGCACACAGAAGACTCAAGGTCTGGAACAGAGAAGAACTGTTAGTCCTGGTTTAGTCCTGGTTTAGACCTGGTTTAGACCTGGTTTAGTCCTGGTTTAGACCTGGTTTAGTCCTGGTTTAGTCCTGGTTTAGTCCTGGTTTAGTCCTGGTTTAGTCCTGGTTTAGTCCTGGTTTAGACCTGGTTTAGACCTGGTTTAGTCCTGGTTTAGACCTGGTTTAGACCTGGTTTAGACCTGGTTTAGTCCTGGTTTAGTCCTGGTTTAGTCTTGGTTTAGTCTTGGTTTAGTCCTGGTTTAGTCCTGGTTTAGTCCTGGTTTAGACCTGGTTTAGTCCTGGTTTAGTCTTGGTTTAGTCCTGGTTTAGACCTGGTTTAGTCCTGGTTTAGACCTGGTTTAGACCTGGTTTAGTCTTGGTTTAGTCTTGGTTTAGTCCTGGTTTAGTCCTGGTTTAGTCCTGGTTTAGTCTTGGTTTAGTCCTGGTTTAGTCCTGCTTTAGACCTGCTTTAGACCTGGTTTAGTCTTGGTTTAGTCTTGGTTTAGTCCTGGTTTAGTCCTGGTTTAGACCTGGTTTAGACCTGGTTTAGTCTTGGTTTAGACCTGGTTTAGACCTGGTTTAGACCTGGTTTAGTCTTGGTTTAGTCCTGGTTTAGTCCTGGTTTAGTCCTGGTTTAGTCCTGGTTTAGAGCTGGTTTAGTCCTGGTTTAGTCCTGGTTTAGTCCTGGTTTAGACCTGGTCTAGTCTGGTTTCTCACCTGGTCGTGGCCCTGTCCTGCTCTAGTCCTGCTCCGGGCCCCGCTCCCGGCTCTTGGCCCTCAGCTTGTTGACTTGGCTCTCAGCGTTCTCGGCTCGTTCTTCCGCTTGTTCCAGCTCGTGCTGCAGGTGGCGCTGTTTGGCTGTGTTGGCGTTGACCTCGACCTCGGCCTCTTCAAGAGAACGTTTGTACGACTTCAACTTCAGCTGCAGCTTTTCCACCAGGTCCTGAGGAGAACCAAACCAGGACTAAAGCAGGTCTAAACCAGGTCTAAACCAGGGCTAAACCAGGTCTAAACCAGGTCTAAACCAGGTCTAAACCAGGTCTAAACCAGGGCTAAACCAGGTCTAAACCAGGTCTAAACCAGGTCTAAACCAGGTCTAAACCAGGTCTAAACCAGGTCTAAACCAGGGCTAAACCAGGTCTAAACCAGGTCTAAACCAGGTCTAAACCAGGTCTAAACCAAGACTAAACCAGGACTAAACCAGGACTAAACCAGGTCTAAACCAGGACTAAACCAGGTCTAAACCAGGACTAAACCAGGTCTAAACCAGGTCTAAACCAGGACTAAACCAGGTCTAAACCAGGACTAAACCAGGACTAAACCAGGACTAAACCAGGACTAAACCAGGTCTAAACCAGGTCTAAACCAGGACTAAACCAGGTCTAAACCAGGTCTAAACCAGGACTAAACCAGGACTAAACCAGGTCTAAACCAGGACTAAACCAGGACTAAACCAGGACTAAACCAGGACTAAACCAGGACTAAACCAGGTCTAAACCAGGTCTAAACCAGGACTAAACCAGGTCTAAACCAGGACTAAACCAGGACTAAACCAGGTCTAAACCAGGACTAAACCAGGACTAAACCAGGTCTAAACCAGGTCTAAACCAGGACTAAACCAGGACTAAACCAGGTCTAAACCAGGACTAAACCAGGACTAAACCAGGACTAAACCAGGACTAAACCAGGACTAAACCAGGTCTAAACCAGGTCTAAACCAGGACTAAACCAGGTCTGAACCAGGTCTGAACCAGGTCTAAACCGGTTCAGAACACAGACTCACCTGAAGTCTGGCTGAGTTCTTTCGCTCTTCTTCGCTCTGAAAGCTCAGCTCTTTGATTCGTCGCTCGTACTTCCTGATTCCCTTTACAGACTCCGCCCCTCTCTTCTGCTCGGCCTCTAGCTCCGCCTCCAGCTCTCGTAGCCGCGCCTCCAGCCGCTGCAGTTGCTTGCGTCCTCCTTTGGAGGCGCTGTGCTCGGCCTCGTCCAGGCGCAGCTGCAGGTCTCTGATGCTGGTGTCCATGTTCCTCTTCATCCTCTCCAGGTGAGTGCTGGTGTCCTGCTCCTTCTTCAGCTCCTCCGCCATCATGGCCGCGTCCGTGATGGCTTTCCGCGCTTTGTCCTCGGCGTTCCTGTTCTCCTGCACGGCGTCCTCCAGCTCCGTCTGCAGCGCGCTCAGGTCGGCCTCCGCCTTCTTCTTCTGGTGGATGAGGGAGGTGTTCTGCGAGTGCAGGAGCAGCGCTCGCTCCGCCGCGTCGCTCAGTTCCTGCTCGGCCACTTTCCTGCAGCGCTCGGTTTGTTCCAGAGCGGCTCTGAGCTCCTCCAGCTCGGCCTGGAGCAGAGCGTTCCTCCTCTCGCTCAGAGCCGCGTTCTCCAGCTGAGCTTCTGCCTCGTGGCGCGCCTCGTCCAGGAGCAGCTGCGTGTCGCTGAGCGCCCCCTGCAGGACCTTCTGCTGCCGCTGCGCCTCCGCCGCGCTGCGAGTGGCCTTGTTCAGCTGCACCTCCATCTCGTTCATGTCGGCCTCCATCTTCTTCTTGAGCCGCAGCGCTTCGTTGCGGCTGCGCGTCTCGTTCTCCAGCGCGCTCTGCAGAGACTCCAGCGCCCTCTGCTGGTTGCGTTTGGCCTGGTCCATCTCCTGCTCCTTCTCAGACAGCTTCTTCTCCAGCTCAGCGCGGGTCTGTCCCGACTCCAGCAGGAGGCGCAGGGTCTTGCTCTCCTCGTGCTCCAGCGTGGCCTCCGCCTCCTCCAGAGCCGTCTGCAGCTCCTGCTTCTCCTGCTGAAGGACACGCCGCAGTTTGTCCAGCTCGTGAGCGCTGCGTCCGCCTTCGCCCAGACGCTCGGTCAGCTCGGACACCTCCTCCTGAAGGTTCTTGTTCTCGCGCTTCATGGTCTCCAGCTGGTCCAGGGACTCCTCGTACGCGTTCCTCAGTTTGAAGAGCTCCGTGCTGAGAGAACGAGACTCTTTCTGAGACGCCTCCAGCTCCGACTGCGCCTCCTCCAGCTTCTGCTTCTGCTCACATAAGACCTGCAGAGCAAACGTCCATGTTCAGGCCTGACTCTGGCACCAGCAGGAGGCCTGACTCTAGCACCAGCAGGAGTCCTGACTCTAGCACCAGCAGGAGGCATGACTCTGGCACCAGCAGGAGTCCTGACTCTGGCACCAGCAGGAGTCCTGACTCTAGCACCAGCAGGAGGCCTGACTCTGGCACCAGCAGGAGTCCTGACTCTGGCACCAGCAGGAGGCCTGACTCTAGCACCAGCAGGAGTCCTTACTCTGGCACCAGCAGGAGGCCTGACTCTAGCACCAGCAGGAGGCATGACTCTGGCACCAGCAGGAATCCTGACTCTGGCACCAGCAGGAGTCCTGACTCTGGCACCAGCAGGAGTCCTGACTCTGGCACCAGCAGGAGGCCTGACTCTAGCACCAGCAGGAGTCCTGACTCTGGCACCAGCAGGAGTCCTGACTCTGGCACCAGCAGGAGGCCTGACTCTAGCACCAGCAGGAGTCCTGACTCTAGCACCAGCAGGAGGCATGACTCTGGCACCAGCAGGAGTCCTGACTCTGGCACCAGCAGGAGTCCTGACTCTAGCACCAGCAGGAGGCCTGACTCTGGCACCAGCAGGAGTCCTGACTCTGGCACCAGCAGGAGGCCTGACTCTAGCACCAGCAGGAGTCCTTACTCTGGCACCAGCAGGAGTCCTGACTCTAGCACCAGCAGGAGTCCTGACTCTGGCACCAGCAGGAGTCCTGACTCTGGCACCAGCAGGAGTCCTGACTCTGGCACCAGCAGGAGTCCTGACTCTGGCACCAGCAGGAGTCCTCACTCTGGCACCAGCAGGAGTCCTGACTCTGGCACCAGCAGGAGTCCTGACTCTGGCACCAGCAGGAAGCATGACTCTGGCACCAGCAGGAGGCCTGACTCTAGCACCAGCAGGAGTCCTGACTCTAGCACCAGCAGGAGGCATGACTCTGGCACCAGCAGGAGTCCTGACTCTGGCACCAGCAGGAGTCCTGACTCTAGCACCAGCAGGAGGCCTGACTCTGGCACCAGCAGGAGTCCTGACTCTGGCACCAGCAGGAGGCCTGACTCTAGCACCAGCAGGAGTCCTTACTCTGGCACCAGCAGGAGTCCTGACTCTGGCACCAGCAGGAGTCCTGACTCTGGCACCAGCAGGAGTCCTGACTCTGGCACCAGCAGGAATCCTGACTCTGGCACCAGCAGGAATCCTGACTCTGGCACCAGCAGGAGTCCTGACTCTGGCACCAGCAGGAGGCCTGACTCTAGCACCAGCAGGAGTCCTGACTCTAGCACCAGCAGGAGGCATGACTCTGGCACCAGCAGGAGTCCTGACTCTGGCACCAGCAGGAGTCCTGACTCTAGCACCAGCAGGAGGCCTGACTCTGGCACCAGCAGGAGTCCTGACTCTGGCACCAGCAGGAGGCCTGACTCTAGCACCAGCAGGAGTCCTTACTCTGGCACCAGCAGGAGTCCTGACTCTGGCACCAGCAGGAGTCCTGACTCTGGCACCAGCAGGAGTCCTGACTCTGGCACCAGCAGGAGTCCTGACTCTGGCACCAGCAGGAGTCCTGACTCTAGCACCAGCAGGAGTCCTGACTCTGGCACCAGCAGGAGGCCTGACTCTGGCACCAGCAGGAGTCCTGACTCTGGCACCAGCAGGAGTCCTGACTCTGGCACCAGCAGGAAGCATGACTCTGGCACCAGCAGGAGTCCTGACTCTGGCACCAGCAGGAGTCCTGACTCTAGCACCAGCAGGAGGCCTGACTCTGGCACCAGCAGGAGTCCTGACTCTGGCACCAGCAGGAGGCCTGACTCTAGCACCAGCAGGAGTCCTTACTCTGGCACCAGCAGGAGTCCTGACTCTGGCACCACCAGGAGTCCTGACTCTAGCACCAGCAGGAGTCCTGACTCTGGCACCACCAGGAGTCCTGACTCTGGCACCAGCAGGAGTCCTGACTCTGGCACCAGCAGGAGTCCTGACTCTGGCACCAGCAGGAGTCCTGACTCTAGCACCAGCAGGAGTCCTGACTCTGGCACCAGCAGGAGTCCTGACTCTGGCACCAGCAGGAGGCCTGACTCCGGCACCAGCAGGAGGCCTGACTCCGGCACCAGCAGGAGGCCTGACTCCGGCACCAGCAGGAGTCCTGACTCTGGCACCAGCAGGAGGCCTGACTCTGGCACCAGCAGGAGGCCTGACTCTGGCACCAGCAGGAGGCCTGACTCTAGCACCAGCAGGAGTCCTGACTCTAGCACCAGCAGGAGGCCTGACTCTAGCACCAGCAGGAGGCCTGACTCTGGCATTAGCAGGAGTCCTGAGTCTAGCACCAGCAGGAGGCCTGACTCTGACACCAGCAGGAGGCCTGACTCTGGCACCAGCAGGAGTCCTGACTCTGGCACCAGCAGGAGTCCTGACTATAGCACCAGCAGGAGTCCTGACTCTGGCACCAACAGGAGTCCTGACTCTGGCACCAGCAGGAGTCCTGACTCTAGCACCAGCATGAGTCCTGACTCTGGCACCAACAGGAGTCCTGACTCTGGCACCAGCAGGAGTCCTGACTCTAGCACCAGCATGAGTCCTGACTCTGGCACCAGCAGGAGTCCTTACTCTGGCACCAGCAGGAGTCCTGACTCTAGCACCAGCAGGAGTCCTGACTCTGGCACCAGCAGGAGTCCTGACTCTGGCACCAGCAGGAGTCCTGACTCTGGCACCAGCAGGAATCCTGACTCTAGCACCAGCAGGAGTCCTGACTCTGGCACCAGCAGGAGGCCTGACTCCGGCACCAGCAGGAGGCCTGACTCCGGCACCTCCGGCACCAGCAGGAGGCCTGACTCCGGCACCAGCAGGAGTCCTGACTCTGGCACCAGCAGGAGGCCTGACTCCGGCACCTCCGGCACCAGCAGGAGGCCTGACTCCGGCACCAGCAGGAGTCCTGACTCTGGCACCAGCAGGAGGCCTGACTCTGGCACCAGCAGGAGGCCTGACTCTGGCACCAGCAGGAGGCCTGACTCCGGCACCAGCAGGAGTCCTGACTCTGGCACCAGCAGGAGGCCTGACTCTGGCACCAGCAGGAGGCCTGACTCTGGCACCAGCAGGAGGCCTGACTCTAGCACCAGCAGGAGTCCTGACTCTAGCACCAGCAGGAGGCCTGACTCTGGCATTAGCAGGAGTCCTGAGTCTAGCACCAGCAGGAGGCCTGACTCTGACACCAGCAGGAGCCTGACTCTGACACCAGCAGGAGGCCTGACTCTGGCACCAGCAGGAGTCCTGACTCTGGCACCAGCAGGAGTCCTGACTATAGCACCAGCAGGAGTCCTGACTCTGGCACCAACAGGAGTCCTGACTCTGGCACCAGCAGGAGTCCTGACTCTAGCACCAGCATGAGTCCTGACTCTGGCACCAGCAGGAGTCCTGACTCTGGCACCAGCAGGAGTCCTGACTCTGGCACCAACAGGAGTCCATACTCTAGCACCGGCAGGAGTCCTGACTCTAGCACCAGCATGAGTCCTGACTCTGGCACCAGCAGGAGTCCTGACTCTGGCACCAGCAGGAGTCCTGACTCTGGCACCAGCAGGAGGCCTGACTCTAGCACCAGCAGGAGGCCTGACTCTGACACCAGCAGGAGGCCTTACTCTGGCACCAGCAGGAGTCCTGACTCTGGCACCAGCAGGAGTCCTGACTCTGGCACCAGCAGGAGGCCTGACTCTAGCACCAGCAGGAGGCCTGACTCTGGCACCAGCAGGAGGCCTGACTCTAGCACCAGCAGGAGGCTTGACTCTAGTACCAGCAGGAGTCCTGACTCTGGCACCAGCAGGAGTCCTGACTCTGGCACCAGCAGGAGTCCTGACTCTGACACAAGCAGGAGGCCTGACTCTGGCACCAGCAGGAGTCCTGATTATAGCACCAGCAGGAGTCCTGACTCTGGCACCAGCAGGAGTCCTGACTCTGGCACCAGCAGGAGTCCTGACTTTAGCACCAGCAGGAGTCCTGACTCTGGCACCAGCAGGAGGCCTGACTCTCGCACCAGCAGGAGGCCTGACTCTAGCACCAGCAGGAGTCCTGACTCTGGCACCAGCAGGAGTCCTTACTCTAGCACCAGCAGGAGGCCTGACTCTAGCACCAGCAGGAGGCCTGACTCCGGCACCAGCAGGAGGCCTGACTCTAGCACCAGCAGGAGGCTTGACTCTGGCACCAGCAGGAGGCCTGACTCTGGCACCAGCAGGAGGCCTGACTCTGGCACCAGCAGGAGTCCTGACTCTAGGACCAGCAGGAGGCCTGACTCTGGCACCAGCAGGAGTCCTGACTCTAGAACCAGCAGGAGGCCTGACTCTGGCACCAGCAGGAGGCCTGACTCTGGCACCAGCAGGAGGCCTGACTCTGGCACCAGCAGGAGGCCTGACTCTAGCACCAGCAGGAGTCCTGACTCTAGCACCAGCAGGAGTCCTGACTCTGGCACCAGCAGGAGGCCTGACTCTGGCACCAGCAGGAGTCCTGACTCTAGCACCAGCAGGAGGCCTGACTCCAGCACCAGCAGGAGGCCTGACTCTAGCACCAGCAGGAGTCCTGACTCTAGCACCAGCAGGAGTCCTGACTCTGGCACCAGCAGGAGTCCTGACTCTGACACGAGCAGGAGGCCTGACTCTGGCACCAGCAGGAGTCCTGACTCTGGCACCAGCAGGAGGCCTGACTCTGGCACCAGCAGGAGGCCTGACTCTAGCACCAGCAGGAGTCCTGACTCTGGCACCAGCAGGAGTCCTGACTCTAGCACCAGCAGGAGGCCTGACTCTAGCACCAGCAGGAGTCCTGACTCTGGCACCAACAGGAGTCCTGACTCTAGCACCAGCAGGAGTCCTGACTCTAGCACCAGCAGGAGTCCTGAGTCTAGCACCAGCAGGAGGCCTGACTCTGACACCAGCAGGAGGCCTGACTCTGACACCAGCAGGAGGCCTGACTCTAGCACCAGCAGGAGTCCTGACTCTGGCACCAGCAGGAGGCCTGACTCTAGCACCAGCAGGAGTCCTTACTCTGGCACCAGCAGGAGTCCTGACTCTGGCACCACCAGGAGTCCTGACTCTAGCACCAGCAGGAGTCCTGACTCTGGCACCACCAGGAGTCCTGACTCTGGCACCAGCAGGAGTCCTGACTCTGGCACCAGCAGGAGTCCTGACTCTGGCACCAGCAGGAGTCCTGACTCTAGCACCAGCAGGAGTCCTGACTCTGGCACCAGCAGGAGTCCTGACTCTGGCACCAGCAGGAGGCCTGACTCCGGCACCAGCAGGAGGCCTGACTCCGGCACCAGCAGGAGGCCTGACTCCGGCACCAGCAGGAGTCCTGACTCTGGCACCAGCAGGAGGCCTGACTCTGGCACCAGCAGGAGGCCTGACTCTGGCACCAGCAGGAGGCCTGACTCTAGCACCAGCAGGAGTCCTGACTCTAGCACCAGCAGGAGGCCTGACTCTAGCACCAGCAGGAGGCCTGACTCTGGCATTAGCAGGAGTCCTGAGTCTAGCACCAGCAGGAGGCCTGACTCTGACACCAGCAGGAGGCCTGACTCTGGCACCAGCAGGAGTCCTGACTCTGGCACCAGCAGGAGTCCTGACTATAGCACCAGCAGGAGTCCTGACTCTGGCACCAACAGGAGTCCTGACTCTGGCACCAGCAGGAGTCCTGACTCTAGCACCAGCATGAGTCCTGACTCTGGCACCAACAGGAGTCCTGACTCTGGCACCAGCAGGAGTCCTGACTCTAGCACCAGCATGAGTCCTGACTCTGGCACCAGCAGGAGTCCTTACTCTGGCACCAGCAGGAGTCCTGACTCTAGCACCAGCAGGAGTCCTGACTCTGGCACCAGCAGGAGTCCTGACTCTGGCACCAGCAGGAGTCCTGACTCTGGCACCAGCAGGAATCCTGACTCTAGCACCAGCAGGAGTCCTGACTCTGGCACCAGCAGGAGGCCTGACTCCGGCACCAGCAGGAGGCCTGACTCCGGCACCTCCGGCACCAGCAGGAGGCCTGACTCCGGCACCAGCAGGAGTCCTGACTCTGGCACCAGCAGGAGGCCTGACTCCGGCACCTCCGGCACCAGCAGGAGGCCTGACTCCGGCACCAGCAGGAGTCCTGACTCTGGCACCAGCAGGAGGCCTGACTCTGGCACCAGCAGGAGGCCTGACTCTGGCACCAGCAGGAGGCCTGACTCCGGCACCAGCAGGAGTCCTGACTCTGGCACCAGCAGGAGGCCTGACTCTGGCACCAGCAGGAGGCCTGACTCTGGCACCAGCAGGAGGCCTGACTCTAGCACCAGCAGGAGTCCTGACTCTAGCACCAGCAGGAGGCCTGACTCTGGCATTAGCAGGAGTCCTGAGTCTAGCACCAGCAGGAGGCCTGACTCTGACACCAGCAGGAGCCTGACTCTGACACCAGCAGGAGGCCTGACTCTGGCACCAGCAGGAGTCCTGACTCTGGCACCAGCAGGAGTCCTGACTATAGCACCAGCAGGAGTCCTGACTCTGGCACCAACAGGAGTCCTGACTCTGGCACCAGCAGGAGTCCTGACTCTAGCACCAGCATGAGTCCTGACTCTGGCACCAGCAGGAGTCCTGACTCTGGCACCAGCAGGAGTCCTGACTCTGGCACCAACAGGAGTCCATACTCTAGCACCGGCAGGAGTCCTGACTCTAGCACCAGCATGAGTCCTGACTCTGGCACCAGCAGGAGTCCTGACTCTGGCACCAGCAGGAGTCCTGACTCTGGCACCAGCAGGAGGCCTGACTCTAGCACCAGCAGGAGGCCTGACTCTGACACCAGCAGGAGGCCTTACTCTGGCACCAGCAGGAGTCCTGACTCTGGCACCAGCAGGAGTCCTGACTCTGGCACCAGCAGGAGGCCTGACTCTAGCACCAGCAGGAGGCCTGACTCTGGCACCAGCAGGAGGCCTGACTCTAGCACCAGCAGGAGGCTTGACTCTAGTACCAGCAGGAGTCCTGACTCTGGCACCAGCAGGAGTCCTGACTCTGGCACCAGCAGGAGTCCTGACTCTGACACAAGCAGGAGGCCTGACTCTGGCACCAGCAGGAGTCCTGACTATAGCACCAGCAGGAGTCCTGACTCTGGCACCAGCAGGAGTCCTGACTCTGGCACCAGCAGGAGTCCTGACTTTAGCACCAGCAGGAGTCCTGACTCTGGCACCAGCAGGAGGCCTGACTCTCGCACCAGCAGGAGGCCTGACTCTAGCACCAGCAGGAGTCCTGACTCTGGCACCAGCAGGAGTCCTTACTCTAGCACCAGCAGGAGGCCTGACTCTAGCACCAGCAGGAGGCCTGACTCCGGCACCAGCAGGAGGCCTGACTCTAGCACCAGCAGGAGGCTTGACTCTGGCACCAGCAGGAGGCCTGACTCTGGCACCAGCAGGAGGCCTGACTCTGGCACCAGCAGGAGTCCTGACTCTAGGACCAGCAGGAGGCCTGACTCTGGCACCAGCAGGAGTCCTGACTCTAGAACCAGCAGGAGGCCTGACTCTGGCACCAGCAGGAGGCCTGACTCTGGCACCAGCAGGAGGCCTGACTCTGGCACCAGCAGGAGGCCTGACTCTGGCACCAGCAGGAGGCCTGACTCTGGCACCAGCAGGAGGCCTGACTCTAGCACCAGCAGGAGTCCTGACTCTAGCACCAGCAGGAGTCCTGACTCTGGCACCAGCAGGAGGCCTGACTCTGGCACCAGCAGGAGTCCTGACTCTAGCACCAGCAGGAGGCCTGACTCCAGCACCAGCAGGAGGCCTGACTCTAGCACCAGCAGGAGTCCTGACTCTAGCACCAGCAGGAGTCCTGACTCTGGCACCAGCAGGAGTCCTGACTCTGACACGAGCAGGAGGCCTGACTCTGGCACCAGCAGGAGTCCTGACTCTGGCACCAGCAGGAGGCCTGACTCTGGCACCAGCAGGAGGCCTGACTCTAGCACCAGCAGGAGTCCTGACTCTGGCACCAGCAGGAGTCCTGACTCTAGCACCAGCAGGAGGCCTGACTCTAGCACCAGCAGGAGTCCTGACTCTGGCACCAACAGGAGTCCTGACTCTAGCACCAGCAGGAGTCCTGACTCTAGCACCAGCAGGAGTCCTGAGTCTAGCACCAGCAGGAGGCCTGACTCTGACACCAGCAGGAGGCCTGACTCTGACACCAGCAGGAGGCCTGACTCTAGCACCAGCAGGAGTCCTGACTCTGGCACCAGCAGGAGTCCTGACTCTAGCACCAGCAGGAGTCCTGACTCTAGCACCAGCAGGAGTCCTGACTCTGGCACCAGCAGGAGGCCTGACTCTGGCACCAGCAGGAGTCCTGACTCTAGCACCAGCAGGAGGCCTGACTCCAGCACCAGCAGGAGGCCTGACTCTAGCACCAGCAGGAGTCCTGACTCTAGCACCAGCAGGAGTCCTGACTCTAGCACCAGCAGGAGTCCTGACTCTGGCACCAGCAGGAGTCCTGACTCTGACACGAGCAGGAGGCCTGACTCTGGCACCAGCAGGAGTCCTGACTCTGGCACCAGCAGGAGGCCTGACTCTGGCACCAGCAGGAGTCCTGACTCTAGCACCAGCAGGAGTCCTGACTCTGGCACCAGCAGTAGGCCTGACTCTAGCACCAGCAGGAGGCCTGACTCTAGCACCAGCAGGAGTCCTGACTCTGGCACCAGCAGGAGTTCTGACTCTGGCACCAGCAGGAGTCCTGACTCTGTCACCAGCAGGAGTCCTGACTCTAGCACCAGCAGGAGTCCTGACTCTAGCACCAGCAGGAGGCCTGACTCTGGCACCAGCAGGAGGCCTGACTCTGGCACCAGAAGGAGTCCTGACTCTGGCACCAGCAGGAGGCCTGACTCTAGCACCAGCAGGAGTCCTGACTCTGGTACCAGCAGGAGTCCTGACTCTGGCACCAGCAGGAGTCCTGACTCTAGCACCAGCAGGAGGCCTGACTCTGACACCAGCAGGAGGCCTGACTCTGACACCAGCAGGAGGCCTGACTCTAGCACCAGCAGGAGGCCTGACTCTGGCACCAGCAGGAGTCCTGACTCTGGCACCAGCAGGAGGCCTGACTCTAGCACCAGCAGGAGGCCTGACTCTGGCACCAGGAGGAATCCTGACTCTAGCACCAGCAGGAGGCCTGACTCTGGAACCAGCAGGAGTCCTGAGTCTAGCACCAGCAGGAGGCCTGACTCTGACACCAGCAGGAGGCCTGACTCTGGCACCAGCAGGAGTCCTGACTCTGGCACCAGCAGGAGTCCTGACTCTAGCACCAGCAGGAGTCCTGACTCTGGCACCAACAGGAGTCCTGACTCTGGCACCAGCAGGAGTCCTGACTCTGGCACCAGCAGGAGTCCTGACTCTGGCACCAGCAGGAGGCCTGACTCTAGCACCAGCAGGAGTCCTGACTCTGGCACCAGCAGGAGTCCTGACTCTAGCACCAGCAGGAGTCCTTACTCTAGCACCAGCAGGAGTCCTGACTCTAGCACCAGCATGAGTCCTGACTCTAGCACCAGCATGAGTCCTGACTCTAGCACCAGCAGGAGGCCTGACTCTAGCACCAGCAGGAGGCCTGACTCTGGCACCAGCAGGAGGCCTGACTCTAGCACCAGCAGGA
>NW_027315908.1:87500-105000 GCF_026437365.1 Eucyclogobius newberryi | reverse complement strand
CCACACTGACATCGACAAACTCCCAAAGCTCAAGCCAGTGTTGTCCCAGTGCAGCCAATGAGCACCAGAGGAAACGAATGCTCATCAAACACTTTCACAGGGCCCTAAACCGGGTCTAAACCGAGTCTAAACCCGGTCTAAACCCGGTCCAAACCAGGTCCAAACCAGGTCTAAACCAGGTCCAAACCAGGTCCAAACCAGGTCTAAACCAGGTCTGAACCAGGTCTGAACCAGGTCTAAACCAGGTCTAAACCAGGTCTGAACCAGGACAGAACCAGGACAGAACCAGGTCTGAACCAGGTCTGAACCAGGTCTGAACCAGGTCTGAACCAGGTCTGAACCAGGTCTAAACCAGGTCTGAACCAGGTCTGAACCAGGACAGAACCAGGACAGAACCAGGACAGAACCAGGTCTGAACCAGGACAGAACCAGGACAGAACCAGGACAGAACCAGGTCTGAACCAGGTCTAAACCAGGTCTAAACCAGGTCTAAACCAGGTCTGAACCAGGACAGAACCAGGTCTGAACCAGGTCTGAACCAGGTCTGAACCAGGTCTGAACCAGGTCTGAACCAGGACAGAACCAGGACAGAACCAGGACAGAACCAGGTCTGAACCAGGTCTGAACCAGGTCTAAACCAGGTCTAAACCAGGTCTGAACCAGGTCTGAACCAGGACAGAACCAGGTCTGAACCAGGTCTGAACCAGGTCTGAACCAGGTCTAAACCAGGTCTAAACCAGGTCTGAACCAGGTCTGAACCAGGACAGAACCAGGTCTGAACCAGGTCTGAACCAGGTCTAAACCAGGTCTGAACCAGGTCTGAACCAGGTCTGAACCAGGTCTGAACCAGGACAGAACCAGGACAGAACCAGGTCTGAACCAGGTCTGAACCAGGACAGAACCAGGTCTGAACCAGGACAGAACCAGGACAGAACCAGGTCTGAACCAGGTCTGAACCAGGTCTGAACCAGGTCTAAAACCAGCTGAACTCTTACCCAGATAAGTCAATATCAATATTAAAGAACACTTACAACTTAAAAAGCCCAAAGTGTAATAATACATATAAACAAACTTTAAAAATGAAAATACATATGAAGTTAATAAAAATAATGACTCACTGTGAAGTCGCACTACGAAGTTGCAGTACGAAGTGTTGCACCTCCCTGGATATTGTGAATGAAGCCATGCACGTTCAGAGAGCAGGGGTCAGCGCCAGATCACCAATCGGAAGAATGGAGAAGGAAAGAGCAGCAGACTTCAAACAGGAACTGTCTGTCATGATCATAAATTTAAGAGGAATTAAAGGAAGTATGGAGGATTTTATTGGTGCCAAATCTGAGTCTCATTTCCTCGTGGTGTGGACAGCCGATTAGTTCATTCACATATCAATCATTGGATGCACCTACTGCACACCTGCAGCCTCGTTGGCTTGTCCCCAGGAGAGCAGCACGTTTCCCTGGCTGCGCATGCGTGGTTGATATGCCGGTGTGTGTCTAAGCGCATGGATCTATTATAATATAGTTCCCTCAGTGTACAGGACAAAATTAAGACAGAGAAAGACAGTTCGAGCTGCGATCTGTCAGGCTAATAAACAAACGCAAGTGTAGCAGCGAGGCTGTTGTGTGCGTCTGCAAGGGGGTGAGTGCGCATGCGCACTTCTGCTTGAGTTCTCAAATCAGCGAAAAATCCTCTATTATTCCTTTTAAGATATAAAAAATAAAGAACAAAGGAAACACAGACGATGTGTTCCTGTGGAGTTGGCAAGTTACGCCACAGAAAGTTTGTTTGAATATTATTCATGGATAAAACAGACTAAAGTCAGCTACAAATGACATTGGAGTGTTCAAGACAGATTTGAATAGTGTGATTCTACGGAATAACATTAGACAGTAACAGTAAAACAGTAGATATATTCTATAACCGGCATCTATAACCAATTTTTTAATGCCCCACTGGGTAAGATTTGCTACATTTCAGTGACTCTTTCCTGGTTAAATAAAGGTCAATCAAAATGTATGAATATATACAGTATATTTTTGTATATGTATGTTTCACCTGCTTGTGCCTCACTGGAGATGTTCTTTCTTTGCCTCTAATGGCCGTTCCACACTGCCGCGGCCGAAGCGTCCAGTTTACATTCAAAGTCTATGGTAAACGCGCGTCAAGCACGTAGTGCGTTGTCCACGGCGTGATTTCTTCGTTTTTGCAGCGCGATTGGTGCGTTTTTTTTACGCTCTCGACGCTTTGAGCGCACGTATGAGCCGTCGAGGCGACGAAAACAGCTTACGCAACGCGTTCAGATATGTTGAGGTCTCTGGCAGCTGAAGCGTAGCAGCCGCCGCGCAGCAGCCAATCAGAGCTGACGCTCCAGTGACGTACGTATGTACGTATTGCCCCCTCGCATTTCCGGTATTCCCCGTGGAATTCCCCAAGAAGCGCCACTTTTTCCTTGCTCGTCAACAATGGCAGACGAAAGACTGATTGTGGCCGTGTGTGGGAACAAGGAGCTGTACGATGTATTCATGGTGGAACAGAGACAGAAACACGCTCTCGATATCCGCCATTTTACACAATGAACAAACAACTCCACTGCTCATGCGACAACACCTCTACTGCGCATAGTGCGCAGACAGTTCAAGCGCCGCACTGCGTACAGTGGCCGGGGCGTCGATAGCGCGCGTCCGGTGCGTAAACCTTTCAAATGTACACGCGCTCAAATTCTGCGTCGGGCGCGATTAGGGCCGCGGCGGTCTGAACATTGATAAATGTTCCAAATTCTGTTCCATGGAGTGGAACACGGTGGGGATTGTTACACAGTGCTGCTTTAAACATGACTCCTCTTTATAAAATCCATCCATCCATCCATTTTCTACCGCTTGTTCCCTTCGCGGGTGACTGGAGCCTATCTCAGTAACTTCGGGCCTTTGGCGGGGTACACCCTGGACAGTGGCCAACTCGTCGCAGGGCCATAGACATTACAGACAGCCACTTTATGAAATCTGAACCCATTAATATAAAGTTGCGCTGAAGTTTAATGCCTCTCTCTCTCTCTCTCTCTCTCTCTCTCTCTCTCTCTCTCTCTCTCTCTCTCTCTCTCTCTCTCTCTCTCTCTCTCTCTCTCTCTCTCTCTCTCTCTCTCTCTCTCTCTCTCTCTCTCTCTCTCTCTCTCTCTCTCTCTCTCTCTCTCTCTCTCTCTCTCTCTCTCTCTCTCTCTCCTCTCTCTCTCTCTCTCTCTCTCTCTCTCTCTCCTCTCTCTCTCTCTCTCTCTCTCTCTCTCTCTCTCTCTCTCTCTCTCTCCCTCTCTCCCCCTATCCCCCTATCCCCTATCCCCTATCCCGGAGACTTTGGGCCTTAGGCGGGGTACACCCTGGACAAGGGCCAGCTCCCAGCCACACTAAACCTGTGTTTACCCTGAAGTTTACCTCTCCAACCCCCTGACCGAGCGTCGAACAGGAAAACAAACCAGGAACACGACACAAGAGCTGCCATTCCACAAATACAGTGGTTTAGTTCGCACAATTTGGTACTTGTCAAATGAATACATCGAAGTTTTGCAACACATATTTGACAGGAAACGTAAAGCATACTGCTGAAACCACAAACTAGTACAGCTGAGAGTTTTGACACCAACGCGATTGCTATATTTACTACAAATATTAAATGATGTCTGTGTATCATGGCATCATCTAGTTCTGATGTATATCAAAACGAAAAGGTAAAACTCGTATTGATTTTTTTTGTATGTAGAAAACCAATTTGTAACTTGTTTTTCTCACTTTTCGTACTGTACTGTAGCCCACACAAGTCGTCCCACTGTCCTGATTGCGTTTTCCTGTTACAGTGTTATTTGTTTGGGTGATTTTTTGCCCCGTTTCTCTCTCTGTGCCGGTTTAGCGGTGGGCGTCTCTGGATTGGAGCGACCAACTGTGAATACCAGCTGTAGCCTGTGTTTAGATTTCAGACTTGCTGCGACTCGCTGCGACTCGGCTACAATCTAACTACAGTTAGAGAAAGAAACAGACTGTAGTCAAAATAATGTGCTAAAATAGGAGTAAGCGATAAATAAATTGAAAAAATATACACTTTTACACTTTAAGTTGAAATACCGTACTTTTTGGACTTTAAGCTGCTACTTTTTTGAACTGATTAATTTACAGATTTCAGAACACTGTAGAACAAGACGTCAGTGAAAAGTGGTCATTGTATTTTTAGAACGCTCTGTGTTTTATTACAATCAGACTCATATTCACGGAGAAATGCAGTTTAGAACCTGCAGCATTTGTGTAAATAGCGCATGTTACAATGTAACACTCACTCGTTAAGCACAAGCTCAGGAGCAGATGAACCAGATGTGACACAGCTCACACAGAGTCATCAAGGACAGAGGGGACAGTAGGGACTGCTCAGATGTGTTTTCTGTTTTTTAAGATTAAAAATGCTGTGTGTTTTATTACAATCCAACTCCTATTCACTGAGAAATTAGTCTAATTAGACTGGTGCACCGGGAGAGCCCCGTTTTAAAAGACAACCGGAGTTTGTAAAAATCTCATGTTACAATAATGTTGCACCTTAATCACTGCCTTAAATATTGGGTTCCCAACTTTTTTTCTCTCCTAATTCGTGAACAGGGATGTCACAATGTCCAATTTTAGTGTTACGATTATTGTGAGAAAAATGTCATGATTTAACAATCATTCACAATTATTGAGACTTTGACCAAGCAACATTGAAATCTTTCTTTTTCTTTCATTCTTGTGCAACATTCTGTTCCTGAAGTTTGTGAGCAGTTTTACAAAATTTAAGTTACATTTGACAAAGATCCATCCATCCATCCATTTTCTGCCGCTTTATCCGGGGCCAGGTTGCGGGGGCAGCAGTCTGAGCAGGGACTCCCCAGACACTTCCTCCAACTCCTCCGGGGGATCCCGAGGCGTTCCCAGGCCAGCCGGGAGACATAGTCTCTCCAGCGTGTCCTGGGTCTTCCCCGGGGCCTCTTCCCGGGAGTTAGTCTCTGTGTCTGGAGATCTGCCGTCGACTGCCGCCCAGATCTCTCTGCACCGGCCCCTTATGGATCCTCCTGCGGGCGGTGGGCCCACGGGAGGGCGGCCCCATGTCGCTCTTTCGGGCTGTGCCCGGCCGGGCCCCGTGGGGTAAGACCCGGCCACCAGGCGCTCGCCATCAAGCACCCATCCCAGGCCTGGCTCCAGGATGGGGCCCCGGTGACGCAGATCCGGGCGACGTAAACGGTCTTGTTCTTGTAGTCATCATAGGGGGCTTCTGAACCGATCTTTGTCTGACCCGTCACCTAGGACCTGTTTGCCTTGGGAGACCCTACCAGGGGCTTGAAGCCCCCGACAACATAGCTCCCGGGATCATTCGGGCACTCAAACCCCTCCACCACGTTAAGGTGTCAGTTCAAGGAGAGGATTTGACAAAGATATTCAGTAAAAAGTTCTTCACATTTAGGTCTATTTTTTAGCTTAAGATCGAACTAAAAATACTTAATTTTGCTTCTAAAATGGTCACAATGGTCATTATTTGCTGGTTCTCGTGATTATTTTGTGACCTAAATACGTAATCATGATTATCGATTAATCGAATAATCTTGACATCCCTACTTGTGAAGTCTGTTTCTACCCCAAAAATGGTATTGTTAAAGCAAATCTGTACGCTGTCTTCATTTTCACTTCGGGGTGAGAGCTGTTTGGCTGTTATGGGATTAGTGTCGTTTTTGATACTTGGAAATAGACTTGATTTTTTTATGTCAAGTTTTTAGACAATACCCTGTGAGTTTTATGCTACGTTCTGGCAAAGCTCCAGATTGTTCTAAAACCGTTCAGAAAAAGTCACATTTTCTGGAGTTCAGGGGCCTTTTTTTTAGTATCGATAAGTGTTCAAATGAGTATTTAGTTTCGATACCAGTTTTAGCATCTGATTTTCAATACTTTGGAAAAGCTGTATTAGGGACATTGCCCTCTTTATGTTTGTGTCTGAACTAAAGCTGTGCTAGAAGCCATTAATAATCATTGCATGTGAATACTATGTGCCAAAGAGTTTGTGAAAGCTGGGAGTGAGTTACAAATGTGTAAGTACTCTCTCATTCTTACAGCTGTAAGTAAAAATACTTGTTTGAAAATGTACTTTTTTGAGTTAAAGGTAAAAGTAGCTCAGGCAGAGTTTGAGAACTGTTAAAAGCTTTAAATTTAGAGATTTTGACGAAGATTTGTTCTGATCTTTGGTCAACGGGAGAAAACCTTTAGCCAGAATGTCATCATAAAAGTGCTAAAATACCCCCTCAAACCACATGAAAAGTTTGGAGTCCACCTCAAAAGTGTAGTGGGGGAAAAAAAGGTGTGTTTTTTCATTGATTTTTTAAATTTAAAACAAACATATATTTTAACCTGTTACCATCCACCTATTTTCGCCCTGTGCACAATGGTTGGACATACCCAAATGGCATTGCTTATTAAAAGAGGATCTTATGTTCCACATGCAAGTGTGATGCATCATTAGAAAGCTTAGGCCTTCTAGTTTCTGCAGATGTGCACATGAACACTGTCAGGGCTTCAGAACTTACACTACAGAGGCCCAAACATAAACAAAACATCCTTTTTTAGTCTCGCCTGAATATTGTTAATTTGTAATGGTCCTGAGCATGACATACTTCATTGTGTGCATATGCTGTTCACTGTACATGCTTTTTATCTTGTTGACAACAACTGTGTAAAGTTTCAGATCTCTAGGAACAGGCATTTTGGTGCTGTTGACCTTTTTGTATCAAAAAGTATATTCGGAACAAGTGATCCAAATATGTGCCAACTGTAACAAACTGTTTTATTACAATTTTAGCCCCTCTATGATCATAAAACATACATTTTGATCTTTTGTAGGCCACTAATAGCAATTATAACTGCTAAAAAAAAAAAAATGTGAAAATGTGTAAATATGAGTTTACCCATGAATTTCCCATATAGAGGTTAAAAAAAAAAAAAATATATATAATATTTTTATTTTATTTTTGTATTGGTATAATAATACATATATCTAACAAAATGCACGTCCAAAAGGCTAATAAAATCAGAAAACGTTATGCCCAAAATCCTGCCGAGAAATCTGGCTCTTTACAGCCTTCCCAGAGCCTTACGCACGAGAATACAGAAGATTCTGTGTCAATAAGCCCTTTGTCCCGCCCCTCTTTCTAAAGCTATTCTCATTGGCTAGAATACTATGTCAATCAAACTCTGCTACGTCATTCGCATGCGGCGCTATTTAGATGTAAACAGACTAATCCATGTGCGTCGCAAGCGGCGCATTTTTTTTTGCGGAGGCTGTAGCAAACAAACCCGTGGACAGAAAAATTCGTGGATAGTCTCATTCTGTAGGTAACAGTTGAAGTTTACTTGACAATATCTCGAAATCGGATAACTTCAGGAAAAATACAAGTGGATATTGTTTTTCAATGATTCCTTACGGACAGACTGAGTACAAGGATGTACAGAATTAAAGCCGTTTCGTCCGTCATAAACAGCAAACAGGTAGGACATGCGTTTGTAAAAGTTGAGACTTTCTCACAAACTATTGGCAATTGCTTCTTGGGGCATATTATTCAATGTAAATCAATGACATATTCGTTTTGTTGAGAAAATAAGCTTTAAAATGATGTATGGCTTGCTGGTATTGACCACGGAAATAAAAGTGATGATGTAAGAGAATATTTGAGATATAGAAAATGCTCGCCGTCGGACAGGTGGGTGGTAACAGGTTAAAATCCTTGCGCAGGTTTTGCAGATAGTTTTCTTTTCTCAGTGAGCGCTTCGCATTGGTGTGGCCGTATTGGTCTGCAGATATTGAATAAGATAGTTCTCTACATCTATAAATGTAAATGGTAAATTATTTATATAGCGCTTTTCTACCGTCAAGGTACTCAAAGTGCTTTACATCAAGGAACCAGTCACCCATTCACTCACACATTCACACATGAGGCAGCTGCGATCGTACCGCCAACCTGTGGGCCAGTGGATCTGACCGCTCTGACCGAGCGGGGAGTCGAACCGCCGTCCTTTGGATCAAAAGACGCGTGTTCGATGAGCTCTCACTATTTTTCTTATTGTCACTTGATGATGTGAGCACTTTTCGACAGTCACGCCGAATAACTTCACAGCTGAAACACCGGGCGTGCATATCGCCCACGGATCTATTATATTATCATGGCATGGCTGCGGTCTGCACGCTGCCCAAAAAGAGCATCTGCTAACATAGATCATCTATGCGCCCAATCAAAAATGCAGCGATTTTCATATCTTACGATCCCCACAGATGATTTTTTCCCACAGCTTTTGGATTCGCTCTCACAATTTGACATTCTCTAAACATACGGCCAGTAAATATGCAATGAAATGTTTAAGGTCGGGTTTTCATTATTTTGAAGACCGTGGCTGCAGAGCCGCGGCGCGGTCAAATGGCCCAGCAGTTTCAGGAACCGCGGCACTGCCATATAGCCTCATGGCTAACCCTAACCCTGACCCTAACCTTAACCCTAACCTTAGCGGTCTAAAACGGCGTGGTCAAATAGCGCAGCAGTTTCAGGAGCCGCGGCACAAAATAACATGTCAATTTCGGCCGCGCGCCGCGGCTCTGTAGACACTCCCTATTTTGAAATCCAGCTCGGTCGGGTTAACAGAAACATAAAATGTTTTCTTCTTTGCCTAAAGTAAAAGTAGAAAGTATCCACTGTTAAATATACATAATACAGATATATACTAGTAAAATACAGATAACTACAGTAAACATTTTACTCAAGTGCAGTATTTTTTACTTGTGAACTTTGTTACTACAGTTGGCTTGACGTTGATTACAGTCTACTCGCTGCACAGAATAAAGTTTACAACTACAACTATTACTGCTATAACACCACATTAATCTACTACTACTACTACTACTACTACTACTACTGGTACTACTACCGCTACCGCTACTGCTACTACTACTGCTACTACTACCGCTATTACTACCGCTACTACTGCTACTACCACTACTACTACTGGTACTACTACTACTACTACTGCTACTACTACTACTACTACTACTACTACTACTACTACTACTACTACTACTACTACTACTACTACTACTACTACTACTACAGCTACTACTGCTACTGCTACTGCTACTGCTACTGCTACTGCTACTGCTACTACTGCTACTACTACTGTCAGTTGTGTTTACCCTCAGACAGGAAGTTCATGTGCCTGTGATTGAGGTTGCATTTCAAAAACTGAAAATTACCCCTGAACGCTCTCTTCAAACGCTGTTGATTTTCTTCATTTACAGTTCTAGAGGTGAGCAATACAGTATATCAAAATGTATATAATATTGTTAATGTTGTTTTGAAGATATGCAAACATTGAATGTTGAGTTTATCATTTATAATAATGCTAAGCAAAGAGCTGATTAAAAATACCAATGACAAAAAGTGTAAACTTTCAAACAAGAGGATATTGATATATTTCTGCACATTTGTGATTCATTTGACAGACATTTCGCTTTTGACTGATAATTAAACCTCAACATGCATATTTAAATATGTTTTTTATCGGGATATGCCAACAAATATCTAGATAAATATCACCCGCTCCAATTTAATTATTATCTATGACACCCGTGGGTCATTATTTTAGGTTTTGGACATCGTCCCTATGATCTAAAATGTGTTTATCGTGTGTGATTTATTGAATATATACAACCATGGTCACTAAACTGTTCTACTCTGTTCTACCTGCTCAGTGTGTTCAATTTAAAGGCGGTATGGACGATTTTTCGGCGATTTGAGAACGCAGGCGGAAGTGCGCATGCGCACTCCCCCGTGTGGACTGACACAACACACACGTGCGTTTGTTTATTAGTGCGACGGATCGCATCGCTCGTCTCCCGTAGATTTCTGTCCACTTCTGAGTCAGCTCAAACTGTCTTTCTCCGTCTTCATTTTGCCCCGTACACTGAGGGAACTATATTATGATAGATCCATGCGCTTAGGCACGCGGAAACGTGGGGACGAGCCTGACGCGGCTGCAGGTGAGCGGTAGGTGCGTTTTATGATTGATACGTGGCAGGACAAATGATTTATCCACGCCACGAGGAAATATGATAAAAAATTTGCTGAAAAAAATCGTCCATACCACCTTTAAGTCGGTTTTCAAAGGTCTTTATATTGTCTTTGTTGCATGTTTCTTTTCTACTGCTGTTTTTGAACTGCAACTGGAGGTGGGCAGTATAATATACACAATATTAATTAAATGTCGATAATATCGACATTTAATTAAAGGCGCAATGGACGATTTTTCAGCGAGTTGAGAATGCAGGCGGAAGTCCGCATGCGCACTCCCCCGTGCGGACTGATACAACACACACGTGCGTTTGTTTATTAGCGCAACGGATCGCATCGCGTCTCTCGTCTCCCGTAGATTTCTGTCCACTTCTGCATCAGCTCGAACAGTCTTTCTCTGTCTTCATTTTGCCCCGTACACTGAGGGAACTGTATTATGATAGATCCATGCGCTTAGACATGCGGAAACGTGGGGACGAACCGCACGCGGCTGCAGGTGAGCGGTAGGTGCGTTTTATGATTGATACGTGGCAGGACTAATGATTTATCCACGCCACGAGGAAATATGCTGAAAAAAATTGTCCATTCCACCTTTAATATTGTTGCACACTCTGTGGCTTCAAATATTCAGGGGGCGCCTCGTAAAAATTGCCATTACCTAAATCACATAAGCAATACATTTCAATATGGCAAAAACACGCTGTAATAAAAGAGTTGTCGTTGCCTATGCATCAATCATAAAAGGAAAGTAATAAGACACAATATTGAATGCCCTTAAGTTTATTTTTAACTTCAGTTGTGCATGTGGAGCTGATTCCAATGCAATGCGGCTCTACAAAAACACAGTTGACTTTGTAGAGTTTGCCTTAGGGCGAGGACATTTAAAATCGCCACCTAGTGCTTGTCCAGTCTGATGTTCGTGACTGTTTTAAACAAATACTACATTTACCGCAAAGAATCTCAGCAGCAGTATTTAGAATAATTAATTACAAATAACAAAATGTTTTGAGTTATAAATTAAAATTATGGATGTCATTTATATTGTTTTGAATATGCAAAACTTGAATATTGAGTATATTTTGTACTGTAAAAAATGCAAATAATTTAGCTAAATAAAATATTAAATTAAAAAAGTGTAATTTTAAACTTTAAAATAAAAGTATTGTGATATTTTTGCACTTTTGTGATTCATTGTACAGACTTTGCACATTTGCCTGATAATTCAATATCAACTATTAAGTCTAACACATCTACTTTGGACTGACATAATATCGTCTCTGCCACCGTCTGGTTACTACATTTTGCATTGGTGATTGTTTCGCTTTCTTTTTTGCTGCAGAAGTTTGCTTTGCTCCAATTGTGGCTTTTCAATTCTTACCTGGCAAAATCTGAATGCAAACTGTTTCAAAATCAAGGGAAAACAGAATAAAGATTTCGGAAACATTCATGAATTACCCTAAATACATGTTTGAGTGGGTGAATAAGAAGAGAAAACACTGAACATTTTAAAAGCTCTTCAAAGTTGATTTGTCAATGTCTCCTAATCAACCCAAAATCTTAAATGTTAGTTGCATTCTGTCCTGTTAAAGCCAGATTTTGCTGTGTGTTAGTCGTAGAATCTCTGACTTCAGGCAGAAAGGTTGTTGTTAAGACTTGGTGCTTGTTCTGTTATGATTTGCTTTGGTCTGGAATTAGTCACGTTTCCCCTCTGATTTAGTTCTTAATTAGTTTTGGTTTAGTCATGGTGAAACCTGCTTTTCTGGCCTGGCTTTAGCCCTTTTATAGAGTAAGACGACTGATGTCTGTTGCAAGAATGCTAAATCCAACGCTTATTTGGGTTATATTGGGTCAACGATTATTTCAAACAGTTATTATGCTTTCAGTTTCAAAAGATGTAGAAGAAGAATAGACTTTCATTAGTGTTTTTTGATCCAAGTTCTAAAAGCCAGTGTTAATTATTGTATGATTTAGACGGTAGTATTTATAATACGTTTGTGGGGAAATGCAAATTTTACTTTATTACATGGAAAAAAAAAAACTAACGGACCTCTGAGAAGGAAATAATCTATTCATTTGAATGAATGAATTTGAACCGCGATGCTAGCGCCGCCTGCTCAACATCTACAGAAGAATCCCTTTACCTTTGGGGTAACACCATGTCAACAACCTCCAATAAGACTTCAATTAGTTATGATACATCTTTTGCCAGAAAATGTATAAGAAGATGCAAAAAATGTTTTAAAGATGATTAAAGTTGGATTCATAATATTATCTCATCACTTGACATATGGCAGTTCTGATCTATATGTATGATTTGGACACATGGATATGACAAAGGTTCTGCTTGTATTATGTGATGTGAATACACTGCCCAACCTGAAAAGACTGCGATGGCTGCGCTTAAACACATTCACAGTGTGTGGGACTTGTGTAGCAGATGTGACTGGGGCTGTATTGATCCTAAAGCCACATGCCATCATCACATCCATGTCTTTCAGCGCTCTGCCAAAAATTTGCACACCTCTAAAAATCGTGCCTCTACATTCTGGCTATTTCCCTTTTCTAAAATAAAAAAAATTGGCGCGTCAGCGCCCCCAAATGTACCAAAAATACATTGAGAGATAGAAAATGACCCAAAAAAAATCAGATCGTAGAATCATGAAATTTGGCGCAGAGGTAGATGGTGACAAGAGAATTAAAAAATATTATTACGGCAACGCCGTCCGCCCAACCAAATGTCGGCCATATTTGTTCAAAAATGGCTAACCATGACTCTGGAGTTTTTCCAAACTTCTTCCTGGGCGTTGGCTCTAAAAAGCTGAAATTTGGTGAAAATGGTACTGAGGAGTGGGACATCAAAAGTTGTCCAAACTACTTTGATACCTGTCACAGTCTCTGTGCAGCGAAGCCGCAAACTGTAGCTAGAATTTCAGAAATCTCCCAAATTTAAAATTTCTGCCGTTTGCGCAGATAAAGTCTGAATTGCGTCAAATTAGAATCAGTTGTTAAACTCTTTGCCCTAAACCTACTTGAAGTGAAATAAATTAATTTGGCGCCACAGCGCCCCCTACAGATTTTATATGGAGGTTAAATGTTTAGTTTTGCGAAATTATATGAAATTTGACACACAACTCAATTTTGGCATCCCCATCAAAAAAGTCAATGAGACCCATGTCATAATTGTTATGGCTTTGCCGTAGCGATGACCAAAACCTCTCATGTAATTCCAATGGGGAAATCGCCAGAACATGTACTTGAACATGAACTCCTCTCAGGGCGTTAGCCCTATTAACCTGAAATTTGGTGAGACTCATCTTCAGGGGTGGACCATCAAAAGTTATCCATATTTTTATTCAAAGAGTCACGTCTCTGTGCGGCAAAGCCGCACATTTTGCCAAGAATTCAAAATCAAATTGCACACAGATCACAGATTCAGCAGTAGGCGTAATAAAAGGACAATTGGGGTGCATTAGCGCCCCCTCCTCTTGCGGCGTGGCGGCGGCGTGGTGAAGGCCGATCATTGCCGCTTCCGGCTATATTTTTTATTATTATTAATATCTTATGATAAAAGAAAAGAAAGAAAAAAAAAGAAAAAATACAGGGGATTTTTTTCCCGTTTTCCATCTGTTCTGCCAATGTACTCTCACAAGGGAGCTGCAGGGGGAGCTCTTTCGCAAGAGTTACTTAGTCCTGCTTTAAGCTCCAGCAGGAGGCCGGTCCATGTTTAGTCCCGACTCTGGCACCAGCAGGAGGCCGGTCCATGTTTAGTCCCGACTCTGACACCAGCAGGAGGCCGGTTCATGTTTAGTTCTGACTTTGGCACCAGCAGGAGGCTGGTCCATGTTTAGACCTGACTCTGGCACCAGCAGGAGGCCGGTCCATGTTAAGTCCTGTCTCTGGCACCAGCAGGAGGCCGATTCATGTTTAGTCCTGACTCTGGCACCAGCAGGAGGCCGGTCCATGTTTAGTCCTGACTCTGGCACCAGCAGGAGGCCGGTCCATGTTTAGTTCTGACTTTGGCACCAGCAGGAGGCCGGTCCATGTTTAGACCTGTCTCTGGCACCAGCAGGAGGATGGTCCCTGAGGTCCTCAGAGTCCGAGATGGTTCTTATGGCACTAACTGAGATGTTCTTTGGTGCTTGGCCATGGAGAGACTCAAGCAGAAGAGTCGATTAATCGTTGCAGCTCTTGTTCGTAGACCATGATCCTTTGCTCTTTTTCAGTGCAGACAACATGAACAAAAGTGCTAGTTGTTAAACATTTTAATCTTGTGTTGCCCGCTGGTCGAGTGGTTAAAGCAGCAACACAAGTGCCAGACTTGGTGCTGGCCTCAGCATCACAAGTATGCTCTGACAATTTGCTGAATGTTCCTGCTCTCAACTCCATTTCAAGCTACACTGATCTGTCTAATAAAGACTACAGACCAGCAAATATATCAATTTTAACCTTAAGTTTGTGATCTAAACTCTGTATTTTTGTTTCCCGCAGGAGCTGATCCAACATGGCTCCTTTCCTTAGGATCGCCTTTAACTCCTTTGACCTGGGCGTCCTGCCTGCTCTCGACGACACGCCATTTTGTGCCATTAAGATGAAGGAGGCTCTGACCACCGGTGAGAAACTATTTACACCCAAAGAATTGTTTCCATGTATTTTTATTTATGGGATGGAGCAATGTATATATAGCACGATGACTTTCCACTAACCAAACACAAATCTGTCAGTGACATTGGAGAACTTGGCTAAATGACTACCATGAACGATTGTGGGATTACCATGGTCGAGATTCTTTTAAAGAGAAACATTGGAATCAGCTTTTACCATCCTCCTATTTCGCCCTGTGCACAATGGTTGGACATACCCAAATGGCATTGCTTATTAAAAGAGGATCTTACAGCCCACATGCAAGTGTGATGCATCATTAGAAAGCTGCAGATGTGCACACTGTCAGGACTTCAGAACTTACACTACAGAAGCGCAAATATAAACAAAACATCCTTTTTTTAGTCTCGCCTGAATATTGTCAATTTGTAATGGTCCTGAGCATGACATACTTCATTGTGTGCTTATGCTGTTCACTGTACATGGTGTTTATCTTGTTGACAATAACTGTGTAAAGTTTCAGATCTCTGGGAACAGGCATTTTGGTGCTGTTGACCTTTTTGTATCAAAAAGTATATTCGGAACAAGTGATCCAAATAAGTGCCAACTGTGCCAAACTGTTTTATTACAATTTTAGCTCCTCTATGATCATAAAACATACATTTTGATGTTTTGTAGGCCACTAATACCTATTATAACTGCTAAAAACAATGTATGTGAAAATGTGTAAATATGAGTTTACCCATGAATTTCCCATATAGAGGTGAAAAATAATAATAATATTCTTATTTTATTTTTGTATTGGTATAATAATACTTATATCTAACAAAATGAGCGTCCAAAAGGCTAATAAAATCAGAAAACGTTATGCGTAAAATCTAGTTGCCTCCTGCCCAAAAATCTGTCTCTTTACAGCCGTTACGCACGTGAATACAGAGGATTTTGTGTGTGGGACCCCTAAGTCCCGCCCCGCATTCTAAAGCTATTCTTATTGGCTAGAATAATATGTCAATCAAAGTCCGCTAAGTCACTGCTAACGTTAGCTATGTGGCTAAAAACAAGTTGGCTTCGCGCGTCGGAAGCTGCACATTTTTTTCCTCAGGAGGCTGTAGAGAACAAACCCGTGGACAGAAAAAATGGATGGTCTCATTCTGTAGGTAACTGTCTGAAGAAAAGATTGATGCCAAACACCATCTTATAAGTCAAACAGGTCACTTGTTATGGACGAAATGCGCCGGACGAGCCTTAATCCTGAATATCGTCACAGAAGAAAACTTTGTTTACTTGACAATATCTCAAAATCGGATAACTTCAGGAAAAATACAAGTGGATATTGTTTTTCAATGGTTCCTTATGGACAGACTGAGTACAAGGATGTACAGAATTAAAGCTTTTCGTCCATCATAAACAGCAAACAGGTAGGACATGCGTTTGTAAAAGTTGAGACTTTCTCACAAACTATTGGCAATTGCTTCTTGGGGCATATTATTCAATGACATATAGAGCTGGGTTGAAATAATCGATTTTCCGATTTTTAATCGATTCGCATATTAATGACCGCTTATCGATTCGTACGTCCAAAGATCGATTTTTTTTTTTTTTTTTGGCTGTTTAATATTGATATAATACTAGTTTTAATATGTTGCTTCTCTACACAGTCATGAAGTGAAGGAAACGATTCAAATACATTTTTCATTTTTAATAACATTAACCCCCGGATCGAATCAAAATCGGATCGAATCGGAAATCAGATCGAAATCGGATTGAATCGGAAATCAGATTGAAATCGGATCGAATCGGAAATCAGATCGAAATCGGAGCGAATCGGATGGGATCTGAGAAATCGGAAAAAAAAAGATTTTGAAACGTAAAAATCGGAATCGAATCGATTCTTGAAATTTGAAATCGAAACCCAGCTCTAATGATATATTTGTTTTGTTGAGAAAATAAGCTTTAAAATGATGTATGGCTTGCTGGTATTGACCACGGAAATAAAAGTGATGATGTAAGAGAATATTTGAGATATGGAAAATGCGCGCCGGCGCGCAGGTGGATGGTAACAGGTTAAGTGATAAATGGTTCTGTAAAAAGGTCAGTGACTTACTAAATCTGCATAATAGTGATGTTTCGTAAGCCTTTTGACCAAAAATCTGAATTGTTTTTATATTTTTTAAGCCTTTTGACCAAAAATTGGCAACATGTGATGTTTTTTAAGCTTTTTGTAGGATATTGTAGATATACGCACATCACTGTAGGTGCCAAGCTTTTGCAGTAAACATATACAAAAAAAAGAGAGGACAAGTTTGCACACTTACGGTACACAACAACTTTTTATAAGCCTTTTGACCAGAAATCTGAAAAAAAGGAAAGAATAGATGTTTTAAAAGCCTTTATCTTTTGAATATTCCCAAAAATTCCCATGGGAAATATTCTGGAGAATGTTCTTTCATTTTTCACCCTTATTCACCCTAGTCACCCATCTCTAATATATACATTTATTTTCCGTTGTGATGGTTTACAGAGCGCGGTAAGACCCTGGTGCAGAGGAAGCCCACCATGTATCCTGCGTGGAAGGCCAGTTTTGACGCTCACATTTACGAGGGGCGGGTCCTGGAGGTGCTGCTGATGAAAACGGCAGAGGAGCCATTGGCCGAGATCACTGTGGGCGTGTCCGTGCTCGCCGAGCGCTGCAAGAAAGCCAATGGCAGAGCGGAATTCTGGGTAAGACAGAGACATATGTAAAAAAGGTACACATGGGGACATAAGCTGAAGCCCACTAAGGAATCACTCTGGTTTTAT
>NW_027315908.1:0-77500 GCF_026437365.1 Eucyclogobius newberryi | reverse complement strand
ATTTATAATATAATTGTTTTAAAATCTATAGCAAGGCCCACAAATAGTAGTTAAGTTCAGAAACTAGCTTCTCTAAAAAATAAGTAGTATTACGTTGGATAAATATGTATTTTTATGATGATTATGTAAACATATCACTGCTGCAGTCAATGCTTTTTATTTCCATTTGATCTCACCTGTTTGTTTAAGATAAGAGAACCTTTATTTGTCCCACAATGGGGAAATTCCAGTGTTGCTACACAGAAATATACTTAAATCTATATAAATATATTTAAATGTAGTATAAATTTAAATTAAATTAAAAAAGGAAAAATCACTGTGCACTGAGGCACAAAGAGTCTGGGGCAGCTCAGAAAACAACATTGCCACCGACATTTAAGAAAATTAAATGAAAAAATCTCAAGTATCTGCAAACTGTTTCATGCCCAGTTAAATGTTGCTCAACTTGTAGACTTTTCAGCCTCTGGTGCGCAATATGGTTTTAATTTATTCACTTTTTTTTAACAAGACAGTGTTCAAAAATGTTATACCAGATTCAAGATTTGAAGCCTGATTTTCACATGCGGTCCTAGATCAAACTAAATTGTGATCTCTCGCGATTTCAAACTTCTGTGTCACGATCCTTGTGAGACGAAACATGGCGATTTAACAATTATTCGCAATTACTGACACCTTGACCAAATCAAAGCAACATTTTCTTTTTTGTAGAATGCATTATAAGTTATGCAAGTATGTAAACGGATTTCTGATCCGTCTGAATGATAAAGTAAAGTTAACGTGACAGAGAAAACAAACAAAAGTAAGAGTACTGTACTCTATCTATACTATTAAACTTTTTACTTTTACTCTACATTTGAGAGCAGATATTTCTACTTTCTACTCTACTTTTCTACTACATTTCAGAACTGGACAGGGAAGTAGAAAGTACTTTTCACATGGTTTGAGGTGATACTTTAAGCACATTCATGGTGATATTTTGCGAACAGGTTTTAAGTTGAAGCTTTCGTTGACTTTGAGCAAACAAATATATAGATATAGATTCCACTACAAAAAATAGGAAATTAATTGGATTTGCTTCTGTTGACCAAAAAAAAAAATCACATAATTGATCAAAATCACCACAATTAATGCTTTTACAGCTTTCAAAATCTGTGTGAAATGCTTATATTTTTACTCTTAAAGTACATTTTAAAAGTACTTGAAAACTTTACTTAAGTAGATTTTTGAATGTTTCACTTTTACGTGAGTATTTTTTGCTCCTGTAGCTGTCCTTTTACTAAAATAAACAAATTGAGTTCTTCTTCCACCACTGTTTAAATTCAAATTGACTTAATTTTTACCATAATTATAATTTTTTTGTTCTTAATATTACAACGTGGCTTAAAGAATCACGATTATCAATTAACCAATTATTATCGATCCGGTGGTAAAGTGTTCTCTATTTTCAATGATCAGGTGTAAAATTGCTGTATTTTTTTTGACTATGAGGTTGCATTCATATTTTTGTGTTTCCGGTAAACGTCCAACACCTTTATATCACGTTTGTTGTCGTTGATGTTTGCAGTTTCAAAAGGAGAGGTTCAAAATCGACATGCCTCACCGTTTTAAGAGCCATAACTACATGAGTCCGACTTTTTGCGACCACTGTGGGAGTCTGCTGTGGGGCCTGGTCAAACAAGGACTCAAGTGCGAAGGTAAACGTCACAAACCAGCCTCATTTAAACATCTGAAGGTGTGTAATGTGCGGCCCATGTATTTGGAGCAAAGAGCAGCAGTTTTGAGGAGCAATGACTAATCGACCAATTGTGACTGGTCATTTATGAAAAATTAAAATAACTGCAGCTGTATTTTATTAAAATCATTATCTGGACTATACAGACTCCAAACCACATAAAATGACCTAAAAGTCGCATTATTAAATAAAAACAATTAAAAAAGAAGCCTTCAGTCAGCATATTTCAACCTTTGATTGATCAAAAATGTATTTAAAATGTAAATGTTCAATAAAAATAACAGTTTGACTAGTCGGCCACTGACATAATCGCTATATATCTTTGTTTGCAGATTGTACTATGAACGTCCATCACAAATGTCAGGACAAAGTCGCAAATCTGTGTGGAATCAACCAGAAACTGTTAGCAGAGGCGCTCAACCAAGTCAGCCAGGTGAGAGTCATGTCTGTTTTAAAGTATTGGTGTATTTAGAATTAATAAGTACATAAAAAACAACAACATGGTAACACTTTATATGAATGCATATACCGGTATATAAAGCATTTATTTTTAAATGTGTGACGCATGTTCAATAAACATTTACTCGGGTTAAGGACAAAAATTTTGATGGTTTACAACATTTCTAAATGCTTTGTCTTACTATAAACACACATTTAATGTGTTTTATGCTCCTTATTTCCATCAGAAGTCCACTCGTCGCTCAGACCCGACTCTGGCCGACCTCCCTGATATCGGCATCTACGACGAGATGAACAAACTGGCTGGACTCGACATAAACGGTCAGTTTTGTAGAATAGTGTAATAGTGTAGGATAATGAATGTTTTAGTAACAGCACTTGTATCTCAGATGGTCCGTACGGGCGTCTGTGGGATGGACCCAGTCCCAGGCCCGTGTCCAAGATCAGTCACTTAACGCGTATCAGCGTCGACAACTTCATCTTCCACAAAGTCCTGGGGAAAGGCAGCTTCGGAAAGGTACAGTTACAATGTGAAACAGTGTATCTCTGGCTCCTCTTAGTTTAGAGTCAGCTTTATCCATATTTTGTCCTCTTTCTGCTAAGTTCTTGGTTAAAACTGCTGTAGCAATGATTTTGTCCTATTTTGGATCTAGTTTAGCATTTATGTAGATCGGAAATAGATATAGACCTTGTCACAAACTTGCTCAGGGTTCAAACAAAATGGAGTCCACACATGTTTAAGAATGTTACAAAAATAGGATATTTCCTAAAGACATGGTCACGAAACTGGTTTAGATCTGTTACTCTGAAAGCCGAAACCTTCTTCAGATGTCAGGGATAGGGTTATACAAAGATCTGCAAACTGTATTAAACTATCACGGTTTTATTAATAATAACACAATCCATAATGACAAGGCCCATCCATCCATCCATTTTCTGCCGCTTATCTGGGGCCGGGTCGCGGGGGCAGCAGTCTGAGCAGGGACTCCCAGACTTCCTTCTCCCCAGACACTTCCTCTAACTCCTCCGGGGGGATCCCGAGGCGTTCCCAGACCAGCCGAGAGACATAGTCTCTCCAGCGTGTCCTGGGTCTTCCCCGGGGCCTCTTCCCGGTGGGACATGCCTGAAACCCCTCCCCAGGGAGGCGCCCAGGAGGCATCCGGAACAGATGCCCGAGCCACCTCAGCTGCCTCCTCTCGACGTGGAGGAGCAGCGGCTCTACTCCGAGCTCCCCCCGTGTGACCGAGCTCCTCACCTTATCTCTAAGGGAGCGCCAAGCCACACGGCGGAGGAAACTCATTTCGACCGCTTGTATCCGCGATCTTGTCCTTTCGGTCATTACCCAAAGCTCATGACCATATGTGAAGGGTAGAACGTAGACCGAGCGGTAAATAGAGAGCTTTGCCTTTCGGCTCAGCTCCCTCTTCACCACAACGGTCCGATGCAGCGACTGCATCACTGCAGCCGCTGCACCGATCCGCCTGTCGATCTCACGCTCCATCCTTCCCTCACTCGTGAACAAGACCCCGAGATACTTGAACTCCTCCACTTGGAGCAAGGACTCCCCACCCACCCGGAGCGGGCAAGCCACCTTTTTCCGGTCGAGAACCATGGCCTCGGATTTGGAGGTGCTGATTCTCATCCCAGCCGCTTCACACTCGGCTGCAAACCGTCCCAGTGCATGTTGCAGGTCCGGTTTGATGGAGCCATCAGGACAACATCGTCTGCAAACAGCAGAGATGAGATCCTGTGGTCCCCAAACTGGACACCCTCCGACCCCTGACTGCGCCTAGAAATTCTGTCCATAAAAATTATGAACAGAACCGGTGACAAAGGGCAGCCCTGGCGGAGTCCAACATGCACTGGGAACAGGTCTGACTTACTGCCGGCAATGCGAACACAGCTCCTGCTCCGGTCATACAGGGACTGGACAGCCCTGAGCAAAGGGCCCCGGACCCCCAAAGGACACCCCGAGAGACACGGTCGAATGCCTTCTCCAGATCCACAAAGCACATGTGGACTGGTTGGGCAAACTCCCATGAACCCTCGAGCACCCGATGGAGGGTATAGAGCTGGTCCAGTGTTCCACGAGGCTCTATTCACAAAAAAGTATAACAAAATGTGTCTATCTGGGATATAAAATAATTAGTTGCATGCCATCTTTGAAGCCTGTCTGACGCCTCACTATCACTGATCCCGATACTGGAGCTGACTAGGGCTGTAAAAACCTGCCCTGCCTCTCAAAACGATGAACGACCACAATGTTCTGACCATATATCAGCCCCAAACTGCACTCACACGACCAAATGCACTCAAATGCACATTCATGCAAAACAAATTCATACAGGCAGATTAAACTCACAATTCTCTAACAAACCTTCAGTTAACTTCCACGAGTCCTCTTTCTGCTGTGGCTTCATTAGTGCTTATAATTCAAATAAAATATAAAATTATAATAAGTTATCTATGCCTATCCACATTTTAGTTATTATCTCAATATTACTTTTACATTTCTACGTCTCTTTTTGTATAAATCTATTGTACATGTAGTACAAAAAGGAAATGATAGTTTTGACATCAGCAAATCTTGATATAAAGGTGAGTCCTGTTTCGTTCACTAGGACAAAAGGCAAGGCAAGTTTATTTGTAGAGCACATTTCATACATAAGGCAATTCAAAGTGCTTCACACAACAGGAATCACAAAGAAATTACAGAAACAGAAATACAATAAAATTAACTAAATAAAAAATACAAATAAAAATCACCTAGCCAAATCCAAATTTATTGGACCACATTGGCAGACATTCCAGACACTCCTTCCCATATTTATTTGACATTGCAGCATGACAGGTGTCTCCGGGATGGACACATCACTTTTAGATTGATTTGTTCCCATATCTGCGCGCTTTCTGCAAACTGCACACAAAAGGAATAATAACAAAGAAATAAATAATACATTGATCCCTCTTCGCTTGCTAATTTTTTTGGCAGGTCCTGTTGGCGGAGTTGAAAGGTCGCGAGGAGTATTTTGCCGTCAAAGCTCTGAAGAAGGACGTGGTGCTGATGGACGATGACGTGGAATGCACTATGATCGAGAAGCGCGTTCTGGCTCTGGCCTGGGACAACCCTTTCCTCACCCACCTCTACTCCACGTTCCAGAGCAAGGCGAGTCCTGAGCCCGTCCGGCAGCATTTAGTCCCACACACTGGCGTCTCAAAATGCCTTTGACTCGTTCACAGGAGCATCTGTTCTTCGTGATGGAGTATCTCAACGGAGGAGACCTGATGTTTCACATTCAGGAGAAAGGACGCTTCGAGCTTTACCGAGCCACGTGAGTCTCAGGAATCGCATCCACAAGCCAAAACTGTATATCCAAATACACAACAGAACGGGAATGTTTTGAAGGATTTTGCTCAATTTGAATTGCAAGTATATCATTTATTATTTAAAAATACGGTAAAAGAACTGATACAAATAAAAAAGGTTATGTTGTAAACTTTCAAATAAGGGTAAGTGATATTTCTGCACTTTTATGATTAATTTTACAGACATTTCACATTGTCTGATAATTAAACCTCAACTAACACATTTAAAAGTCATGTTTTGACACATTTCTGTTGGATTTACATATTATCGTCATCTTGTTTTCAGGATATTGTCATTATCCCCCAGCCCTAAATTAAAAGGCGACATTATAATTTTTCTTCCAATTTTATATCTTAAAATCTTGCAAAAACAAATGCCACAAATAGCAAACGTGGTCATATACTTCAATGACAATGTTTGTTGACCCACTATATTAAACCAATTATTAGCTCTTTAACAATATAAGAATTTTGAATTAAAGGCGCAATGGACGATTTTTCTGCGATTTGAGAATGCAGGCGGAAGTGCGCATGCGCACTCCCCCGTGCGGACTGATACAACACACACGTGTGTTTGTTTATTAGTGCGATGGATCGCATCGCTCGTCTCCCGTAGATTTCAGTCCACTTCTGAGTCAGCTCGAACAGTCTTTCTCCGTCTTCATTTTGCCCCGTACACTGAGGGAACTATATTATGATAGATCAATGCGCTTAGACACGCGGAAATGTGGGACGATCCGCATGCGGCTGCAGGTGAGCGGTAGGTGCGTTTTATGATTGATACGTGGCAGGACTAATCGGCAGTCCACGCCACGAGGAAATAAGACTCAGATTTATGCCAAAAAAATCGTTCATTCAACCTTTAAGGTGAGACACTACAAGCAACACATTTTTTATGAAGCAAGACACTTAAACCTGGCTCTGTCCATTTGTCAGATTTATATGTTCCAGATTTGACACGAGCGTTTTGCTCGTAAAAACGAGCAAAACGCCTTAATGCCTTATCTTTATATGAAAACATGATGGAAAATTAGTTACAGGTATACATCTTTTACATTTATGTGACAGAAATACAGGAGAAGTTTAAAATTGTTATTTTAAATTAAAGTTTTTTTACTTTTCACCTGCAGCCTATAGCCTTAAACAAAGACCAAAATGATTACAATGTATTACTTATTATCGTTAGATTCGTACTGTTTCCACTTTAAAGATTTGCAGATATCTAAAGTTGGCCCGTCCTTGCTCCGCTTTCCTCCCTGTAATAAAGTGTTTATTAATTTCACCTCCTGTTGCAGTTTGAGATGTGGTTTTAGTGCTTCGCGTCGGCTTCGGCATCTGCTCTGTATCAAACCGTACAAGGCGCTCGAGTGATCCTCCTCCAGAGGCCCGGGACTCGCTTCAAAAACAGGACAATGGCACAGATTGAGATGCTTTAAGACCTTTTCAAACGTGGAACAGTTGTTTTTTCCCACACGTTTATGACTTAAAATAGATGTATGGAAGAAACCACGGCTCTTGTAGAACAAAGACATTCTTACTTGCCCTGGCGATCGATTTAAAGGTGCTGTGTCTGATTTTACCCTTTTGAAATGTGGACAAACAGAACTACCGTATTTTCCGCACTATAAAGCGCACGTAAAAGTCTTTAACGTCCTCAAAAGCCATCCGTGCGCTTAATAGTCCGGTGCGCTTAATATATGGTTTATTTCTGGTTGTGCTTACTGACCGCGAAGATATTTTGTGTGGTACATGAAGAAGATTTTGGACACGAGACACCAATGCGCGACTATATTTACAGTACAGTGATCCCTCGCTATAACGCGGTTCACTTTTTGCGGTCTCGCTGCTTCGCGGATTTGCATCATGCATTGTGTTCTGCATTCTGATTGGCTAAACAGTCTCTCCGCGTCTTCTCTACCTGTGTATCAATAACGTTATGGATTAATATGTACCGCTTGCCAAATTGAAGTTTGCGAGGCCGGTGGGAGCGCGCGTGTGAGAGGCCGGTGGGAGCGCGCGTGTGAGAGGCCGGTGAGAGCGCGCGCGTGAGAGGCCGGTGAGAGCGCGCGCGTGAGAGGCCGGTGAGAGCGGCGCGCGTGAGAGGCCGGTGAGAGCGGCGCGCGTGAGAGGCCGGTGAGAGCGGCGCGCGTGAGAGGCCGGTGAGAGCGGCGCGCGTGAGAGGCCGGTGAGAGCGGCGCGCGTGAGAGGCCGGTGAGAGCGGCGCGCGTGAGAGGCCGGTGAGAGCGGCGCGCGTGAGAGGCCGGTGAGAGCGGCGCGCGTGAGAGGCCGGTGAGAGCGGCGCGCGTGAGAGGCCGGTGAGAGCGGCGCGCGTGAGAGGCCGGTGAGAGCGGCGCGCGTGAGAGGCCGGTGAGAGCGGCGCGCGTGAGAGGCCGGTGAGAGCGGCGCGCGTGAGAGGCCGGTGAGAGCGGCGCGCGTGAGAGGCCGGTGAGAGCGGCGCGCGTGAGAGGCCGGTGAGAGCGGCGCGCGTGAGAGGCCGGTGAGAGCGGCGCGCGTGAGAGGCCGGTGAGAGCGGCGCGCGTGAGAGGCCGGTGAGAGTGGTGCGCGTGAGAGGGGCCGGTGAGAGCGGCGCGCGTGAGAGGGGCCGGTGAGAGCGGCGCGCGTGAGAGGCCGGTGAGAGCGGCGCGCGTGAGAGGCCGGTGAGAGCGGCGCGCGTGAGAGGCCGGTGAGAGCGGCGCGCGTGAGAGGCCGGTGAGAGAGGCGCGCGTGAGAGGCCGGTGAGAGCGGCGCGCGTGAGAGGCCGGTGAGAGCGGCGCGCGTGAGAGGCCGGTGAGAGCGCGCGCGTGAGAGGCCGGTGAGAGCGGCGCGCGTGAGAGGCCGGTGAGAGCGCGCGTGTGAGCTGCGGGACACGCCGTGAGAGCGGCGCCGCGCGTGAGCTTCAATGTTTTATGGAGTATTTCATTGTATAATAACTGTAAAAAAATAAAGGTTTCTACTTCGCGGATTTCGCCTATTGGGGGTTTGTTTTGGAACGTAACCCCCGCAATAAACGAGGGTTCACTGTACTCCAGAACCGGAAGTCCCAACAACATGTGTGCAAAGCATTCTGGGAACAGTCTACCTGCACGCGGCACACCGTGCGCTTAATAGTCCGGTGCGCTTTGTCGAAACGTAAACAACATTTTCAGTCAGGCACAACGCCTAGACACCTACTGGTAAATGAAGGACCCCAAGAAACTTGGCAGGAGCCATCTTGGGCCAAGAGACCGTTGGAACTCTTACATTATTAGAAATGCGCTTACGGGCTAAATTATCAGTCAACTGTGGGAATCAAAAGGCCGGAATCATCACTGAACTGCCGCGTGGGTCCGAGATGCGGGATCACTTGACCAAAGAGATTTTAGCACGGAGCACTATCGGCACTTTGGCTGCTTTTACCATTATGCGCCCCAGCAGACATTAAACCGGGACACGGGACGTAAACAATCGGGGCTGTCCCAGGTAAATCGGGACGTCTGGTCATAGCTATGCGGGATGCACACGGCGGCATTTGAAGGATTTGAGGACGAGGAATGAACTGAAAAAGTGAGTGTATTGTGTTGTATTTTACGTGTTGCAACTGAACGAGGCTGGGAGTTGTTGTGAATACGCTAACGTGTCTTTTAGCGGTAGCAGAGTGTGTTCTGTGTTTGTATTTTACGTGTTTACAAGTGATCTTGACTGAGAATTGATTTGGATATGCTAATGTCTGTTAGCGATAGCATAGTGTGTTTTGATGTTGAACAATGTTGATCTGAATGAGTTGAACGCGTTTCATAAAGCTCAACTGACTCTGACTTATCCGTCTGTTTTGTTTATCTTATGCGCTTTATAGTACGGTGCGCTTTATGTATGGACCAGTACACATGGTACACAGATAGCTAATGGTGCGCTTAATAATCCGGTGCGCCTTTTCGTGCGCAAAATACGGTAGTTCATTGAACAGATTTTTTAAGTAAAATCTGTTTTTCCTCAGTGCAGATATAGTAAAAGCATCTATTTGGGTGAAAATGAGACCACCGCGCTTTCTCTGTATTTAAAGGTGCCATAACATGCTTTTTTTTTTTCACGTTTCGTTGTCTATCCTAAGTGTATAATTGATAATAATAAGGGTTGTGCAACACCCTTAACATAATAGTTAAGAAATATCACCCAGACCTTGGACCCCCTCACCAACCCGGAAATGCAAACGGCTTGGTTTGATATTCGCCCCCACCCTTGCGAAGAGCGATCTGGCTCCCCCGCCCAACCCGTGACGTAGTCTCAGCGAGTGCGTGTGCCCCGCCCACCCGTGACGTAAGCCCCACAGCTGTGTGCTGTTGGCTCCGCGGTGCGCCGCTCCGCGCGAGTGAGTGAGAAAGAGTCTACTTTGAGACTAAATAAAACTGGTGTTAATTCTACAGCGTGCGCAGAACAGATATATCTATAGATCTATGTATATATAAAGGTCTTATGTCCATCGCGCTCTTATTTCCTGGTTTTTCGGTATCGGATAGAACTTCTCTCCGTTTATTTTCCAGGTTGCTGCATCAACTGCCACATAAACCTTCACCATTGTGATAATAGTAAAGAGTGCGATATCATTAATGGAGTTTTGGGCCTCTTTGAGCCGTGTTTCGTCGTAAATCGATTTCGCGGAAAGGAGATGGTCCGTAATATAGCTAAAAAACGGCCGGAATCAATCAAAAAAACACTCTGTGTACATATATGAAGCACAAATAGCAACGTAAGAGGATTAAAAGCTCTGAATAGTCGATTTTGCATGTTATGGGACCTTTGAAAATAGAGGGCCGTATTTTACCCCTTGAGGTAGCGTTATCGTGGGCGCAGCAGAGCTCATTTCGTCACACTTTGCAGTCGGCACAACTGATGACAGCGCAGGGCGTGGAATTCTAAACAAGAGGCGTGATTATGCAAAAATGTGAGGTGGAGTAAAGGCTCAGGGGCCGGGCACCGCGGGCTCAGGGGCCGGGCACCGCGGGCTCAGGGGCCGGGACTAAAGGCTAATTCAGAAGAAGCAGGAAGTTTGTTCGTTAACCTAAGGCTGCAAAAACAAGAACAGAGTTTGTTTCGGCTCTGGCATTCATACTTCAACAGCAGCGCTGCCGCTAGACCCCTCCTCCCGTGATCCCCAACAACTGTTTCCATGCCGTTGCTATGGAGATTATTATCACAGACCGCTCAGTTGATATTGTTTAGCTCAGTGTTTCTCAAAAGTTTTTCTGGTGACCCACTTTTTCTAATCAGATGTGCAGGAAGCAGATAAACCAGCTCACACACACAGCGCGATGGTGGAGAGAAGAGCGGACATGCTCTCAGTAAAATGCTTCATGTTTTATTACAATCAGCCTCATATTCACAGAGAAACAAACGAGGAACTGAATTTAGGTGCACAAAATGCAAACAGGTGGAGCGCGGCCATGCAAGAGAGAGCGTGCATGCAGCGCTATGGCTGGTCTCATCACTTAAAAAAGACTTACAGTATTAACAGTTTTGAGAATAAGAAGATGTTTTATGTGTAAGTTTGACAACCAATGGTTTAGCCAATCAGAGCCTAGCTGACAGATAGCTCTGCTGAACAAACTTCAGCTCATGTGTCAAGAATCAGCTGTCCTTTTGTTCCTACAGTCCGAGGTGCACGAACAAAGGTCTTGCTTTTTATGAAGGATGATTTAGCCCTAATGCAGGTCGTTGCAGCAGTCTGGGGGTTTGCACTGCAGGACCACCAGCTCCTGTGGCTCTGCTGCTGCCTGTCCTCATTTATGGTTCACAAGTCGAGTTTATAAGCATGTGCGCCGTCTTAGTCTGGGTTTAGTCCGGGAATGATGGTACGACGGAGTATAAGGGCCAACCCCCCCCAAAAAAAAGTGCTGCACTACGAGAATAATGTCATTAATTAATGAGAAAAAAGTCAAAGTCAGAAAAAAGTCGTAAATTAACGACTATAAACTCATTAAATAACGAGAAAAAAGTCATTAAATAACGAGAAAAAAGTCGTAGTTTAGGGGCCGACGTTCAAAGTGACCAGTGAGCAGTTCACTTTCAGCACCACGGCCAGGACGCAAAAGAACGGGCTTGGATGAGTTGACAGTTTAGAACTACATAAAAGCCTGCAATACTTGTTAAAGTGTTTCCTGGCCTTTAAAACAATGTCTTACGTGTGTGTTACGCGTTTATTACAAGACACTGCAGTTTAACTGCACCTTTCCTGTTACGCATCATCCACAAACTGTTAATAATAAACGCTTAACTTTCTCCATGGCGTAGCTGTAGTGCACCATGGGCTCAAACACCAGCCGTGCGACATGCCACAGCCGCCCGCAGACAGGAGGAGCAGCCTCGCTGTTATTCACCCAAGCCGGTGTTGTAGTCCGAGTGGATAATGTACCGATACTGTGACGGAAAAACTTGCTTGGGGCTCGTTCAGATGAGCAAGGCAAGTTTATTTGTAGAGCATAATTCGTACACAAGGGAAAGTGCTTCACACACAAATTCATTAAAATCAAAGACATGACAGAAATCACAAAACAGTTTAAGACAGTGCAAAGAAAATCCTTTCAGTCAAACAAAACAGTTTTAAGCTTAGGCTAAACATCCCCATGTTTAGTCCTGACTCTGGGCACCAGCAGGAGGCCGGTCCATGTTTAGACCTGACTCTGGCACCAGCAAGAGGCCGGTCCATGTTTAGTCCTGACTGGCACCAGCAGGAGGCCGGTCCATGTTTAGTCCTGACTTTGAGCACCAGCAGGAGGCCGGTCCATGTTTAGTCCTGACTCTGGGCACCAGCAGGAGGCTGGTCCACTTGACTCTGGCACCAGCAGTAGGCCAGTCCATGTTTAGTCCTGACTCTGGCACCAGCAGGAGGCCGGTCCATGTTTAGTCTTGCCTCTGGGCACCAGCAGGAGGCTGGTCCATGTTTGGTCCTGACTCTGGGCACCAGCAGGAGGCCGGTCCACTTGACTCTGGGCACCAGCAGGAGGCCGGTCCCTGAGGTCCTCAGAGTCTGAGATGGTTCATATGACACTAACATGTCAGAGATGTACTTTGGTGCTAGGCCATGGAGAGACTTGTACACAAGCAGAGCTGCTTTAAAGTCTCTTCTCTGAGCCACAGGAGCCAGTGCAGAGACCTGAGAACAGGACTAATGTGATGGTACTTCCTGGTTCTAGTCAGGACCCGAGCAGCAGCGTTCTGGATGTACTGCAGCTGTTTTACAGCTCGTTTGGAGAGGCTAGTGAGCGGCTGTTACAGTCTAATCTACTGGAGACAAGCGCATGGATAAGTCTCTCCAACTCTGGTTTAGACAATATACTTTTGAGTTTGGCCCTTTTTTTTAGATGCTAAAACGCTGCTGATGTTATTGATTTGACGTGGCTGTTAAAATTCAAGCCTGAGTCCATTATTACATTATATAGAGAAAGATAAGATAACCTTTATTTGGACTGCTGTAAAGAGCTTAAAATGAACGTGTTCTGAATGGGGCAAGTGCAAGTATCTCTATGATCTGAACTTGCTAGGAAACAGTTACAGAATTTCCTAGTGTGATGTCATCATTTGCAACTAGGAAGTACAATTTTAAAACTAAACAAATTGCTAAACTGTTATTAAATCTGTTTAAAAAAAAATAAAAAAATAAAAGAAGCGTAACTGTCAAAGGAGTAGTTCAACTCGTCATAGGCGCCTTCATTAATTCAGGAAAAAGTAACTTCCTGGAATACCACCTAATGAGATCACAAGTTGTTACAGAACATTTTCAGCTCTGGAAATTGGGACAGACTAAAGGGTTATTTTAACAAAACTCCACTGCAACTTTGATTGAGTGGAGCGTGTTGTACATACACTTCACTTGATATTAAATGTGTTTATCTTTGTGTCAGATGAAGATTTAGTGCAAATGAACTCAAGATGGCTCAGTTTGTGTCCAATGCACGGCTTAGACCAAAGAAGACACTACAGTATAAATGATGCTAAACGCTGCTTATAAACTCTACATTTAAAGGTGTTAGTGTTTGGCCGGCCGCTTATTTATTCTTGTCTCTAGAAACCCATGTAGCAGACAGAGACCAGATTTTCCGTACAACAGAAACGGTCCAGACTCCTTCTTAATGCTCTCATGTAAACAGCAGCAGAACAGATTTTCTCTTGAATTGATGATGCGAGAGGCGCAGCTCCAAACACTCCACAAATGTTTCAATATTTGTTCTAAATTATTATATTCAAATGTACATGTTTTTCTTGAGGCTGAATCCTATAGTTGTTGTTGTTGTTGTTGTTTTATGGCGGTTGGCATCCAAGTGTTGCATTACCGCCAGACTTTATTCCTCAGACTTTGTCTTAGTCCTCAGACTCTGTCGTAGTCCGTAAAAGTACTCCTTCCATTGCTTTGGTTGTTGTTGTTGTTGTTGTTGTTGTTGTTGTTGTTGTTGTTGTTTTATGGCGGTTGACATCCGAGTGTTGCATTACCGCCAGACTTTATTCTTTAGACTTTGTCGTAGTCCTAAAAGTTCTTCTTCCAGTGCTGTTGTTGTTGTTGTTTTATGGCGGTTGGCATCCGAGTGTTGCATTACCGCGTGTTACAAAGCCCATGAGGTCATGATATGTCTTTGTGACTAGAATAGTTGTTGTTGTTTCAGAGACCAACCGGCTTTATTCCAGGGAGACTCTTCTTCATCTTCCTCTCCTTCTTTGACGTTCGGTGCTTCCACCGTACAGCTTTATTCTTTAGGCTTCATTCTATAGGCTTTAATATGTCCACTGATGTCGCTGCTTGGTAGCCGTGCGTCTACGAGACTGGGCGAGGACAGGAGACCACCCCCACCCCCATCTCGTCACTCTGATCACTCTGACTCCCCACAAGCAGACCCCCATCACTCCGACTCCCATTTAGCGCCTTTAGCCTGTTTTCTATATCTGCCCAATCAAGCTCCTTTGTTCCAAGGAATCTCCCTGCAGCTTTAGCAATGATCCTGATCCTTTCAGTTCTGCTTTGAGTCTGAGCAGCACAGTTTACAACATCCACCATAAAGAGTACAAAATCCTCTCTATCCACAACTAGGGTATTCTCATTAATTCTGGAACCTGCACACTTGGGACCTCCACTCTTGAAACCTTCACACTTCTTGGGAGCCACGCTGGCCTCTCTCATTTCGCCCTGGCTGGGAGCAGCGCTGGCTCCTCTCTCTGTATTTACTCTAAACTCGTTACTTGAAACTTTCTTGACTGCATCTGCATAGGATATACCTTGAGAGACCTTTATTTTCTGCACCTCAGCAGCTCTTTTGCTAAACCTGCATCCCCCGAAGGCAGAGCTATGTTCTTCCCCACAGTTACAGCACTTCAGTTTTGCTCCCACGTCACACTTCCCATACTCGTGATCTCCTGCACATTTACCACATCTTTGCCTCCCTCTACAGACCGCTGCAATATGCCCAAAGCGCTGGCACTTAAAGCAACGCAGGGGCGGTGGAACATATGGCCTGACGTCATGGCACATGAACCCAATGAACACCTTACTAGGCAGACACCTCCCTTCAAGTGTTACCATTACCGACAAGCTGTCACATCTTACCCCAAACCGGGTCACCTTCAAACGCCTAGCGTCCACCACCGTAACTCCAGTCAAATTCTCCTTAACTTCATCCACAGACGTCGCCGTAGGGACACCTACGATAACTCCTCTGACCGTGTTTCTTTCAGCATCAGACACAAGAATGTCCTTTCCACCCAGACGTTTAGCTCCATTCGCCTTCCGTTGCTGAGCCGCGTCCTTGCACACGACCAGCAGCGAGCCATCTCTAAGGACACTCGCACTCTTGATCACTCCCACAGCTACAGTTAGGCTCTTTGACAATGCCACTGAATTCCACTCCTTAAAGGATGCACTATCCTGTGCAAGCTTTATGATCACCTTACAGTCTCTGCTCTCACCCCGGATATCAATAGCTTCAGCCTCATCCTGCTGCTCATTCCCAGAACCCTCGGACGAGCTAAGGGACTTTTTACGTTTCCGGGCACGTGCAGGCAGAAAAGGCTGCTCCTCCACGCCGTCCAGAACGTCTTCCATCCCCGATCCACTCTCCTCCGCCATCTCCCGTCTCTCCAGACCGGGTGTTTACATGACCCCGGGCTTTTGAGCCCTAAGCGAGCACCCTCTGACCCTCCAGTTAGAAGAGTAACTGGGCAGGTGTCATGACAGAACTGGACCCCAGACTTGCGACAACAGCCCTGTTGCAGTAAAAGTGCGGATCTTCACTTCTTGTTCCATTCAATCTCTGTGGGAATTAGTCGAGTGCAAATACATCCAAATAAAGATGACAGAAAGTGGACTATGTTACTTCAACCTGGTAAGACTCAAATAAATATATGACAGAAGATGATGAACTATAATTAACAACAATATATGAAAATATATGATATATATCATATATTTATCATAATATACATTTTCATATATTGTTGTTATGTAATGTACGTAGGTTTGGTGCTTAGACCCTGGCAGGGAACGATGAGCAGGAGGAGCAGTGCATGATGGGAATCATGCACTGCTGAAAAGTTGGCGTGAAATGCTGAACGTTGGCGGAGGGTTGCGCGAGCTGAACTGCAAAATGGAGTGGGCAGAGGGGTACATGAACTGAACTTCTGAATGGTGTAGCGGAGGGATGCTGAATAGAGTGGAGGAGGGTAGCGCGAGCTGAAAGAGGGCTGCACGAGCTGAACTGCTGAATGGAGTGGCGGAGGGTTGCGTGAGCTGAACTGCTGAATGGAGTGGCGGAGGGTTGCGTGAGCTGAACTGCTGAATGGAGTGGCGGAGGGCTGCACAATTTGAACAGCTGAATGGCGGAGAAGGGCTGCGGGAGCTGAACTGCTGGATGGTGGAGGAGGCAGCGTTTAAACAGGCTGAGCTGTGATTGGCAGCTGTTGAGCCTATCCTAAAAGCAGCACAGTGAATGTATTGTGCAGGTGGAACAGCAGGATTGACTACAGCTCTAGACTTTACCAGAAATTATACTTTTTGTGAAGCTCAAATAGGATTTTGAAGCTATCGTTAGTATTTTTTTCACCATTTCTACTTTGGAAATTCAAACTTTTTGTTTTTGTTTTAAAGACTTAAAATCATTAGCATTTAGATGTGATGTCCATCCATGTTGTTTTGTCGTGCTGAAAGCTGAGCAGAGAAGCAGGTCAGAGAAAGGCTAATCTTTCAGCGGCTCTGCTCCGATTTCACATGATGAGACTGTTATTCACCTGTGTCCCGCATCAAACAAATGTCCCGCTCAATAATTCACGCCTAAATGAGTCTGCGCTGACACACGAGATGTGGCAGTAACAGCGCGAGGCCTCAAATCTGTTGTGGCGTAAAAGTGTCAGTATTACGCCCACTTCAGGACCAAAACAGGACGCTCTGTGTGAAGTCTGTTTGAAAGTACAGTTTGTAAGCTCCTTCTGTACTGTTATAATGTTTATACTCAACTATCTGTTAGGAAATAAAGTGTTACGATTATTGTGAGAAAAACACCACAATTTAATGATTATTGGCAAAAATGAACATCTCAATTGTTTTATGAAGTTTGCCGACAACAATATTTATCTAATATAATATATAATATTATGTCCATCCAACAGAAATTAGTTAAAATATGTCTTTTAACATATTAGTTGAGTTTTAACTATCAGACAATTGTGAAATATCTGTAAAATATCTGTTCAATGTTTGTGGTCTGTGTTGCACCGAACCACCAGGACAAGAACCTATGTTTGTTAATTTTTGCTCATCGATAAGGGTTTATTGCCATTTAATGGCAATAAACCCTTTTTCTGATTCTGATTCTCATTCTGAAAATTATCTCAAAAGTGCAGAAATATCATTGTATAACCTTATTTGAAAGTTTTGGTACATGTTTTGTTTTGATTAGCTCTTTTTGTAGCATTTTTTACTATAAACAATATATTGGAATATTACAATTTGCATATCACAATCAAAATATAATCTCGTAAGTAAAATTTGTAAAAATAAAATGTGTTTTCAATTATAGTCAGAAAGTGCTTCTCACAATAATAAAAAACTTGATCAGCAATATGCACGAGTGACATGTAGTGCTCAAAAAGTCAGAAAAAGATTTTAAAGTCACATTTCTTAATTTCAAAATATTTCCCACCTCTAATTCTACTACCTACTAACATAATGTATAAACTCAAATATCTATTGTTGCAATTAGGGTTCAACTATTGATTTATTGTAACTAAATAATTATTGTGAGAATTGTCGACTAGTTTGATAATCAAATAATCGTCATCTAGACTCTAAATCATGCCATGTGCTGAAAGAAGAGGTTTTATGACTCAAGACAAAGCCAGAATTGCATCAAAATGACACCAGGAATGTGTAAATGTAAGTGTTTTTGAACATAAACTTAAATAAACCACATATCTTAAGCTTTATCTAGGGTCAAATTTTGTACAAAATGAATATTCACAGGCCTTTTGGAATCTAGAAATGAATAGTAAATATATCTAGTTACAGCCTGCCATTAACTTAACTAAATTAATGTTTTTGTTTTTTTTTCCCCCAGGTTTTACTCGGCGGAGATCGTTTGTGGCCTTCAGTTCCTTCACTCCAAAGGAATCATCTACAGGTCACAGCTGTTTACGCCTTTTAATGTGTTCAAACTGCAGTATGCTTCACGTTTTCCCGTCGTCTCGGTGTAGGAAAGGTGTTGAAATGCACTCAATTGAACTTGCGGTTGGGCAATCACACACTTTTAACACCTTTTATTTTAATATTAATGTGTGCTAATGTGATAACTGCGTCCGTGGCTACTCTTCAGGTGAATTCACACAATAGTAGTGAGAACAACGCACGCAAAATAATCACGGTTTAGATGAAGTCAAATCCTATTAAAATAATATTACGTACAAGTTGAAGTAAAAATGAGTCATCCAAAAATAAAACTACAGTGGTGGAAGAAGAACTCAATGTTGTTACTTAACTTAAAGTACAGATACAGAGTTCAAAAACAGAATCCCTCTGTGATGTCATCAATGTGCGACATGCCATGGAAAACACAATTTACACTTAATGGACAATTCAAACTATCATTCAACAAAATAAAGGTGTTATACAGTATTATTGTTTGTCAAATCATATTAGCGCGTAATTATGGATTTGGTTCTTGTTTACATTATGGTTGCTCGGTAACAATTGTGGAATTACCTCTACCTATGTCATAATAGCTGCCCATGTCCAACCAGGAAGTTCAATTATAAACTTGAATGATCAAACTGGGAGATGTTGTTGGGCAAAATGTTAAATAGTAAAATCTGAAATATAATTATTATAAAAAAAAATGTTTTAGTGAAATATGTCATTTAACAGGTCATATAGACTAAAATACAGAATAAATATCTACATTTTTAACTTAATTACCTTAATTACTTTGTACTTTGTACTATGTTCCACCCCTGTCAGACTCACAGATTTATTATGCAGTATTGATGTAACTTGGAACACAAAACAGACAAATAACTCACAAAGTATGGAGAGAAATTAAAGTTAGAAACATTAATTACTAGAAAAACAAAGATACATTTTTATTTTCTTTCTTTATTTGAGCCTCTTATTACTTTACTGTAAGAACATTAAAATATTCACAAGAAGAATGAACTAGTCAACAATATTTAAAGTGTAGTTACAATAAAAAGAACACTGATGCTAAGTTCATTGCTAAATAAATAATGCCAGCTCAAGTAAAACATAGAAAAGCTTGTGGATTCTCTGGTTCAAGCTGCAATGTAAATCTATATAAATCTAAAGTAGTTTATACCCAAAGACCCAAAGAATAAACATACTTTTATTGGTCTTAAAAATATTGAACGTCTTGTTATTTTTGCAGAGATCTGAAGCTGGATAATGTGATGCTGGACCACGACGGACACGTAAAGATCGCAGACTTTGGAATGTGCAAAGAAAACGTCTTTGGAGAAAATCGAGCCACGACTTTCTGTGGAACTCCAGACTACATTGCTCCAGAGGTATATGATAAAAACAACCAGCACACAAATACAAATACTCCTCATCTCTTCAAAAGCCTCTCCTGATCGAAGTGCATTGTTGTGCTAATGTTGCTAACATCTACACAGAGCTAATGACAACAACAAGTCTATATTAAGGTTCTCCTGTGCTGCTATTTTTCTAATGACAGTTTGGTCGTTTAGCGACTAAACTTGGTCTAAATTGTCTTAAATCCAGTGTTCAGAAAAGCAGAGTTTCCTCTTTCTCATCCACAAATGTACAAAGTGCCATTGTGTGCACGTCTTTGAAAAACAAAATAGTCTATATTTCTCCTAAAATAAGTTGTCCAACTGTCGTTGCTGCCATGTTTGTTTGACTTCTGCCTAAACCACAATGCTGCTCAGTGATTGGTTTGTCCCTAAATGCCATGTGATTGGCCCGTTTACCACTGGTGCGGACTGTGAACGAACAAGATTAATTCTCAAGAATTTCTGACCTCACAAAAATTAATTAATCTTGCTGGCCAGGTTAGTCGTATAGACTATAAAGATGTAATAAAACTCTTCGGGTTGATGGATTCACTTTTTCCCCCGACTTGGCGCTGGAAAACAGAAACAGGTCTGAGTTCTGACTTCCAAGAAACGCAGCATAATATTGTTGTAATTCTTCCTCAATCCATGTTGTTTTTCTACCTATAAAAAGTAGAAGTACACTATTCTGACCAACTGTATATTGTGTATATATTCAGACCAAGTCTATTTTGTTTTATTTGTAAATTTGAAATTTTATGCATGCCTTTTTTGAGATATTTGCTAAGCAGTGTTGTGCCTGAACGCGTTCATTGGATGAAAGTTCATGAACGCGTTCATAATTTTGGTGAACGTGAACTGAAGTATTACAGCCGACGAACGATAATGTGAACGCGTTCCTTCTGGTGTCTGTGAAAGTGTCCGATTTCTAGAGACTTCCAGGCGAAAAACACACCGTTATGTTGCCCAACCAGATCCTAAGCCTGGCAAGTGTGAGAGCTCCGAAGTTGTAGAGGCCGATAGCGCTATTGCAGACAGATTTTGCGTGTCGCACCACACTGCGCATGTGCATCAAAACAAAAATCAGCATGGACGCGACGGCAACAGAGCAGCAGGAGTCGCCCTACGACCAGTTATGAGAGTTTTATGATAAGGTCGGTGAGGATGGGAACAATCTAACAATTCAGTCACAAATTATTTGCTCTTTGAAACCTGCCTGGTCATTAAAAAAGACAGTCAAGCAGCAAGTTTTCTCATGTTTTTGAGAATATACTGTGGGGTTGAAAGCTGCAACTGCTGCTAGTGTGGGCTGAATGGACAGCAACAAATGGGGGAAGTCTGTCCCTTCAATGTGAATGTAAGTCCTGGTTGGGTAAGGATTCAAAATTGGATATGAAGATGAAATCTGACACATAGTTTCAAATTAAACTAAGTCGGTGTAATCCCTCATTCGTCCAGGCGTGTTCCATAGTAGAAAAAGCTTCAGTTAGTGATAGACTGTTTACAAAGGCTGGAAAAAGAGGAAGCGATAGACCGGCCTCTGTATTACAGACTGTAATAGACGGCCTCTGTATTACAGACTGTAATAGACGGCCTCTGTATTACAGACTGTAATAGACGGCCTCTGTATTACAGACTGTTCACTCCTGGTGAAGCCATGCCCTGCATTTATGGCCTTCCAAAAATACACAAAAAGGAGGTTCCACTCAGACCCATAGTGTGCAGCACAGATTCCATCACCTACAATGTGGCCAAGCATTTAACAACTATATTGGCTCCGCTTGTGGGGAATTCGGAACATCATGTGGAAAACACGCACAACTTTGTGGATAAAGTGAAACATCTCCAACTGGACCCAGATGACCTCATGGTTTCATATGATGTTGTATCCCTGTTCACCTGCATCCCGACCTCTGATGCTGTAGCAGAGGTGAGGATCAGACTGCAGGAAGACACCACCTACAGGAAAGGACCAAACTGACACCTGAACACATATGTAAACTGTTGGACATCTGTCTGAACACCACTTACTTTCAATTCCGGGGACAATTTTACAGACAGATTCATGGCTGTGCCATGGGCTCGCCCGTCTCTCCCATAGTGGCCAACCTGTACATGGAGCACTTTGAGAAGAAGGCACTGGCCTCTTTCTCAGGCATAGCCCCAAAACTGTGGCTTCGCTATGTCGATGATACTTTTGTAACAATCAAGCAACAAGAGTTGGAAACCTTCTCTGATCACATCAATGCTGTGGACCCACATATCAGGTTTACAAGAGAAGACGCTAAGGAGAATCGCTTGGCCTTTCTTGATTGTTCCACGATCAGAGGAGAGGACGGGAAACTCCAAATAGAAGTATATAGGAAACCTACACACACGGACCAGTATCTGCTCTTTGGTTCCAACCACCCACTACAGCACAAGCTGGGGGTGATCAGAACCTTACAACACAGAGCTCAAGGTGTGCCCACCAGCTCAGAGGGCAAGAAGAAAGAGGAAAAACATGTCCGAAATGCCCTCTCAGCCTGTGGTTACCCCGCTTGGGCTCTCAACAGAGTGAAGAGAACCAAGAAGCAGGACAAAAGTGAAACTGAACAGAGAAGGAAGGGTGTCTCTATCCCTTATGTCTCTGGCCTGTCGGAAAAACTGCAGAGAATTTTTAGACAACACGAAGTCCCTGTTTATTTTAAACCAGGAAACACTTTAAGACAAAAACTGGTTCATCCTAAGGACAAGTTGCCGACTCAAAAACAGAGCAATGTAGTTTATTCGATCCAATGCTGTGAAGAAAGCTGTAAAGAACGTTACAAAGGTGAGACTAAACAGCCTCTACACAAGAGGATCTATCAAGCAGGAGAAACGATGGTTTGAAAGAGGAGTCAAGGAAGCTATTTTTGTTAAAAAAGAAAGACCTTCTTTAAACAGAAATGGAGGGCTCAGATTCAATCTTCCTGGTATCTATAATGGAATACTGAACCCCTGGAAAGGTAGAGGACCAGGACCAGGACATGTAGCTGCTAATCAGGTACTCAGGGTGGTTGAGCCAGGGTCTCACAAAGACAAAGAGGATTCTAATAGCTAAATATCTAAATAATAATAATCTAAATTCTTTTACTGACAATGACTCTTGGATGAGAGTCGAAACGTCTATTTTTTTTCTAACTGAGTCCAGATGACTACAACTGAAGCTTTTTCTACCATAAATTAAACTAATACAATAATTGCTGCCTCTGGTTGTATATGGGCTGTGGAAATAATTTAGAACAATTATAGCTCGCAACATATTGAAAAAAGAACTGAATTAGTTCATTTTTGGAGTCGTGAACTTAGTTCAAAATTATGAATTATGAACTGAACTAGTTCATTTTAAAATGTGTGAACTATGAACTGAACTAGTTCATGTAGAAAGTGAACTTTCCCAACACTGCTAAGTTTTGAGCTAAAATAGTTGAAAACAGAAGAAACACTTGCAACATGGATAAATGAAACGTTTCTTGTCATTTTTAAATGTGTTTACCGCCATTAGCTGAATGAAGTCCATAAAACAAGTGAATAACTGACATTTCTCTCGAACAACACAGACGTTGTCTTAAATTTCACACACGTTCCTAGGTAAAACTAATTCTGTCCGAATAGGGCTTTACTTAGAACATAATACATGGAATAGAAAATAAAACATTTATCGCAGTGACAATATAGCGTGCTCGTAAATGTGCTCGTAAATTTTCAAAGTATTGCACAAAACATGAATGGACCACAAGATTAACCACAAATGGGCAGAAGTATGCTTTATTTCCCTTGTTTGAAAGAATACATTGCAAATTTCTGTTCCTTTTTTATTTGTAGTCATTTATACACAGGCTCAAGAATCAGACGATTCAAATGATAAAATGTTTTTCTTTTCTTTTTGTGTGATTTCTGTCTGTGGAGCATTTGTTTCGCTCACATTAACTTTATACAAAATGAAAACTAAAAGTGGTTTCTCTGTTGTTGCGGCGACTGTGCTAGGCTAAATACAAATGAAAACGTACAATAAACAAACAGAGACTGAAATAAGTACAAACATCTCAATCTAGAAACCTGTACTTCCATAACATGTAACCGAAGCTGTCCCTTTAAGCCATTCTCGCCGCAAACATAGAAATTATTTATTCCTCAAGCCCTGCCACTGAAAATAATCTACTCTCCTCAAAGAAAAATGGAGCTTAACCAAGACAAGAGTATTATGTTTCTAAAAAAGGACATAACATGGAGCATAATTAAGACCAAACTAGAGCTGCAGTGGAACTAAACCAGACCTCAACTTGGACTTGACCAGCACTAAACTAGGACGTAGAGATGGCCTGTATTTCAAATACTGGGTCAAGTTATAAATTGGTCCAAACCAGGACTTGAATTGTAAAGACTCTCGAGCATTCAGAAAACCGAGGACTTGATGTGGTCGGTTTTCATTTAAAGTAAGGCAGCGGTTATTTTATTACTTGGTTTACGGCTCCCCGCACTTAGATGATTGATTTCTACAATATAAATAAAATATATATATTTTTTTTTTTTTTTTTTTATAAATGAGTGCCAACAACGCAAAATAGCATTAAATGAAATATAAAAAGTGGTATTAAGTCAAAAGATAAGAGTGCGAGAAGCAATGTTTCGCCAAAATCCTGCGGGAGTCTGTGACGGAGCCGCGCCGTCCCTGTGCGCGGTCCCGGCGAGAGTGCACGTGCCGGTTTCCCTTTCTACTGCGCACCTTTTATATCGCAAATATACATTTTAAACCCGTTAACCACATTTTCTCCAGCGCGTTTTGCCGTGACTAAGGGTGAACACTTAGAAGCGTCAGTACTACCAATGCAAAACACGCTAAATCTACTGTTACACTCACCTGCGCGCCGTGTCTCCCCCCCCTCTCCTCCCGTGGTGCGTTTTGGGCAAACCCGGAAGAAAAAAACCTCTCTTGAAACTGAAATTATATTTATATTTATATTTCGTCTGCCTGTTCAATATATTTCATTTAAAAATCCGTAAACCAAGTAATAAAATAACTGCGGCCTAACTGGTCATTTTAAGATTTTCACCAATAATTTTCATGACAAAAAGGTGAAAGTTGCTCAGTTACTCAGGAGACGTATAATAATTTAAAAATAATAAAATTGCAGTGTTTACTATAGATTTTGGTCAGACTTAGGTGGCATTGATTGATAATTATTGTCTTTTATATCATTTTTGGATTATAAATGTCAATATTGCCTATTGTTCATATTTGAGCAGTACAAGGGGGCAATTTATTGAAATTTAGATGATATTGTTAGTGTTGTTTTGAAGATATGCAAACGTTGGATATTGAGTGTATTGTTTATTGTAAAAAATGCTTCAAACAGAGCAAGAGATTAAAAATGAAAAACGTTGTAAAGGATATTTCTGTACTTTTGTGATGAATTTTACAGACATTTCACCTTTGTCTGATGATTAAACCTCAACTAATATGTTTAAAGACACATTTTAACACATTTCTATGTCGGGATACTAAAAAGGCCGTGGCTGCAGAGCCGCGGCGCTGTCAAATAATCCAGCAGTTTCAGGCGCCGCGGCACGGCCATATAGCCTCATGGCTAACCTTAACCCTAACCTTAACCCTAACCCTAACCCTAACCCTAACCTTAACCCTAACCCTAACCTTAATCCTAACCCTAACCCTAACCTTAATCCTAACCCTAACCTTAATCCTAACCCTAACCCTGACCCTAACCTTAACCCTAACCCGGCGCGGTCAAATAGCCCAGCAGTTTCAGGAGCCGCGGCACAAAAAACCCATGCAGTTTCGGCCGCGCGCCGCGGCTCTGTAGACACTCCCTACTAAAAAAGCCCAAGATATTTATTTTTGTCAATTTCACCTACCTCTGATAAACAGTTTTTGCATTTTTTAAAACTATTTTTGACATTATTTTACCATTAAATGACACATATCATGCTTGTTCAATGATTTTCCCTAATTACTTTACTTTCATTTGTAATTTGTTAAGTTATTTTAATGTATTTGAATGATATTGTAGTTTACCATGACCAAAATAGTATAATAATAGAAGAGTAAAAAAAAATTCCTTAATAAAAAGTTATAGTACCTCATTAACTGTATGTATGTTACTGTTTTTAAATGTTTTTATCTGTTTGTATTGTTATTTGAGTGCATTTTTCTGTTATATGAAGCACTTTGAAATACTTTGTGTGTGAATTGTGCCATATAAATAAAGTTGCCTGCCTTGCTGTGCTTTTCAGATCCTGTTGGGGCAGAAGTACTCGTTCTCGGTGGACTGGTGGTCTTTTGGAGTGCTCCTCTACGAGATGCTGATCGGACAGTCGCCTTTCCACGGAGACGACGAGGACGAGCTATTTGAGTCGATCCGGATGGACACTCCTCACTATCCACGATGGATCAACAAAGAGGCCAGAGAGCTGCTTGAGAGGGTCCGTATTTCAGGAAAAACACCAAATATGACTTTATGTAGACAAGAGAAAGTCATGTGAAAGGAAAAATACTTAAAACACTCTTTTTTTTAAGACGATGACAGATCATTTTTAACACAAAATAATTAGCGTTACTTTAATATTGTCACATAGTCTTATTCTAGTTCTAAAACTACTGCAGGCAGGAAATATGTGATATGTGATATATATATCCGAGCTGAGATATTGGAACGTGATCAGATATTGGAATGTCATTCGAACTACAGAAGTGTGGGCGGATGGTGACTAAGAGAGGGAAGGTAGTCCACACAGAGGGGGTCTCACTCCTAGAAGGAACAATAGCAGACATTGAGGACAGTTACAAGTACCTGGGAATTGGCAAATGGCAACCTCAAAGAGGTAACAAGGAAAGTGGCTAGCCGTAAAGAAGGAGGCCGGGGACTAGTGAGCGTGAGAGCCACTATCCAGGACAAAACATCAAGATCCTTAAGTACATCAAGGAAAAGGCTCCTACGGATGATGTGCTCAGTGAATGTCTCAGACACTGGGGAATAGAGGATGATGAGGTGCTGGAGGGACCATCATGGGAGGACAAGCTCCTACATGGGATTTACCACCGGAACATAACTGAAGTGGCTGATATCATGAAATCCTACCAATGGTTAGAAAGAGCCGGTCTGAAGGACCAAGGCCCTGATCATGGCAGCACAGGAGCAGGCCCTGAACACCAGATCAATAGAGGCCCAGATCTACCACACCAGACAAGACCCAAGGTGTAGGCTGTGCAAAGGGGGCCCTGAGACCATCCCGCACAAAACTGCAGGGTGCAAGATGCTGCAGGGACAGCATACATGGAGCTCCATCACCAGGAGCTGGCATAGTGTACAGAAACATCTGTGCAGAGTACGGGCTGGAGACCCCAAGGACAAGGTGGGAAACGCCTCCAAAGGTGATGGAGAACGACCGAGCCAAGGTCCTCTGGGACTTCCAAAGTCCTAATCGATACTAAAATATATATATTATATAATATATATATAATATATATATATTTTAGTATTGATTATCAATACTAAAATATATATATAATTTATATATATATATTTTAGTATTGATAATTAATACTAAAATATATATATAATATATATATATATATATATATATATATATATATATATATATTTTAGTATTGATTAGGATTTGGTTATCAGTTTTGATTTAAATATTAAATAATAGATTCTAAACTTTAGTTAAGATGAATGGATATAGCAAGAAGGAATCTTTCATAAAATAAAGAGTGTTTCTACTCTCGGCAAAATGTTTACAGTAAGTGGATGAACAGTCAGATTGTAATGTAATATGTACAAAAAATAATGCTAAGAAAACTTGATTCAACAGCATTTAGTGATCAACTGTTTTTTTTTCTATCAAGATAGTGTTTTACCTTTTTCATGTGCACGATAGATTAGCATTCACAATATTACCGTATTCATTTCTCAATATATTGTCAACCTTAACTTCTAGGATGCGTGATGTCAATCTCTTTACATGTAGATGTAAATGTCTTTCTTCCTGCAGTTGTTTGAGCGAGACCCCAGTCGCAGGTTAGGAGTCGTGGGAAACATCCGTCTGCACTCGTTTTTCAAGAGCATCAACTGGACCAGTCTGGAGAGGCGGGAGATGGAGCCGCCTTTCAAACCAAAAGTGGTACGTTTTCAGTCTTCTTTTGGAGATGGCGAATGTAAAAACGTCCTCTGACCTGGAGATGGCGCTCTCTCTCGATCCTGAAGCCAGTTTGATGAGTGGCCAATGCTTTTTGTGGAATCAAACCGCCTGTGTTTGGCTGACGGGGAAACTGTTTGTGAAACTTTAGATTTAAATATATCGTCCTGTCACGGTTTGAAAAGTGAAGAACCCCAAACCATCTCAGTAGGAACTTTATCTACATCTGACAGAAGAACACAGCACGGCTCTGATGATGACACTCATTCCTGATTTTATTCACATTTTAATCCAAATTTCTTGTTTGTTTGTTTACAGAAAGCTCCAAATGACTGTAGTAACTTTGACCGCGAGTTCCTGAGCGAGAAGCCCCGCCTCTCGTACAGCGAGAAGAACTTCATCGACTCCATGGACCAGTCAGCGTTTGCTGGGTTTTCATTCATAAACCCCAAAATGGAGCAACTGATCGAGTGAAAAATCCTTCGTACTGATGTGAAAATTGGTACTTTTTAAATGTTGCGAAGTAGAGCAGGCTCTTTGTTTTTGTATAGACTGATGCTTGTGCATGCATTACTTGTCCTGAATGAAAAAGGCCTGTTTCATAATTAGAGTGAGAGGTTTGGTCTCCACTTCACTGTTACAATCGTCTATACTGAGTTGCCTGGCCAGCTGTCAGTGTATTAAAAGACTAGAGAGGTATTTGAGTCTATGATGTGGATGTTCATCTAGATGTGAAAAGTCGTCTGTTTTATCTCGAGCCAGTTTGTTTACGTGTAAAATTACATCTTAAAACGGCACTAAATTTCCTTGTATAAAGGAGGAAATACAGTCTGCTGCAACAATTAATCGACTAATCGTGGCTAGTCGACTATAAAAAATAACGTATTTTGATCATTGTTACCTGGACATTGCAGTCTCATGACCTTTTTTAAAACAAACACAGCGACATTATCGAATCAAAATGCCAAAAAATAAAAACCTTGTTAACAATAATATACTTTATTCTTAGATATTCCTTATCTAGAAGTCCCCAGAATTGAACCTTTTAACCTCTAAATGTACAATAGAATAAAGTTCGACTAGTTGATCACTGAAATAATTGTTAGAATTGCTAGAATAAAGTTTGTATTCTTCAATATATACGTTTATGAATTTGCACATGAACAATGAGATATAAATAAGATTTTGGAGTTTGGTACTAGATACTTGGATTAGGAGTGGCATTAATATTTTCTTTCTACCCACAATGTAGATATTAGGTTTAAATCTAAAAAAAAAAGCTTGTGAATTCACGCTAGTCCGTTTAATCAAACTTTGAGAACTTCTTTAAAGAGTTTTGTGAAAACATGGCTGGTCAGGCTACTTCCTTTACACTTATTGAACTCTACTTGATTCTATGTTGACTTTAGTTGCATGTTCCAAACCAAATCAAGACCTTTTTCATCTCTTTTTCTCAGCCTATAAAAGAATTTGTGTCTGCAACAGGAAGAATCGAGGCTGGATAAAACTGAGAAGTTGTGGTTTTGAGGTCAACTTACCGGTAACTGTGCCATAATAAAGAACAAAATGTCAAAGGGGCTAAGGTTCTCGACTGGTAAAAGTACTGTTAAAAAACTGTAGGTACAATTGTTTTAGAAGTGCTAAAATAACATAGCATCTGTATATAGACATTGTATATGGTTTCACTGTCTAACTTGTATCATGTATATTGGTAAGATAAGGATGAACTTTTTTACCGTCTTGTCTTTTACATCTGATTAAATAAACATCCACACTCAAATTTCAATGTTTTTGTTTTTGCAGGAATGAAAGATTTAATACTAGTTTAGGATCAGTTTGAATTTAAAGGAGGCATTTTATGCTTTCCTCCCAGTAATTTGGTTTTGAGCTGTGACAAAAATGGATCATAATTTTACATTTGTTCATTGTAAACCTAAATATTGATTCAAAACAGCTTTGTAAAAACAACAGATCCATTGACTTCCTGTTCAAAACAGCAGATCTGATAAGCTCCGCCTCTTCACAGTGACATTTCAGCGTAACAAGCAGCAGATCGTCATTTACATAGTTTTATCTTTGGCTATGGGACATTTTAGAACCCTACATGTGTGAGTCTTTCAATGAATCATAATTAATGTGGGCGGGGATAGGGGATATGTGTAAACTGGATATTTCTGAGCACTTGAGCCTCAGTTGCAATACACCACAGGATTAACTCAAAACATGCATGAATCGATCAATCAAAATACAACTTTGAGTAAACTAATGAAGAGGAAACACTGATGTAACAAGGTTAAACCTCATCAAAGTTTATTTTGCATAATATGTCCCCTTTAACTTGGGTTATAAAAATACCTTATTAACATATTAAGCATGTGTAATAAACCAACAACTTTTAATTAGTAGTAATTGTAGTAGTATAGGACTAGTTCTTAATTGCATGTTAAAATACACAACCTTCGTTAAATGCCAAAATTGAAAATAAGAATTTGTTCAAATATGAAATAAAAGTAAAATAAAGGTAAAATCGTCCTAAATAGTCCTCTGTAAATGCAGTTATCAATAATTTTATTTTCTCCAAAATCAAATTTTATCAACTTAATTTTTCATCTTTGGTTCATAATAATAAGAAAAAATGTAGCTTAACGGCGCCCTCTAACGGTTGTAGCACGTTGACATCTGACGTCACCTCGCACAAGGGCCACGTCACCACGCACAATGGCTACGTCACCACTGTGTACGGAAGTAGCTGTGCATTCGGCATTCATCATCCGTGGATCCATTGCTTTCATCAGGCATTCATCCACTGACAAATGGATTCCGGGTGCAGTTCATTTAGTATTTTATCGACATTTAATGACCACGCTGAAATGGAAATGGCTCTGCGTTGTTATGTTTTGTTGTTAAAATGACAAAATGAGCATTGTCTGCAAATCACGCAGGCTTTTAGAGTGGAACAAATTGTAAAAATCTCAAAGAAACTGACAAAATGAGCACGGAAGATGTTTTGAAAGATGCGTCAACTTTGGCCTCCTACAATGTGTTACTACAGGTAAGTACATGCTTAATATTGCGAAATATTTTTGGCTAAATATGTTACCAAAGTTTACATCGTTATTTTTTCTCTCTATTTTATGATTTTAGGTGATGTTTCGCGCGCTTACATTTTTGCTAAACGCATTCACGTTACGATTCGTCTCCAAAGAGTTGATTGGAGTCGTCAATGTGAGGTAAAACCACGTATAACAGCTTTGGTTTACTGTCAAATATCTGTTTGTCTAATAAGATCATCTTTGTGTGTGTTTTTAGGTTGACTTTACTGTACTCCACGTTAGTATTTCTGTCCAGAGAAGCCTTCAGAAAAGCCTGTTTAAGTGGAGGTTCGGGGACCAACCACAGCTGGAGACAAGTCATCAACCTGCTGTGGCTCACGTAAGGAATAAACCAATATTACCATAGTTTTCTAGATTTGACTGACTACTGTATTAAAGCTTGGTAGAACATTAGTACTGATAGAAAACAAAACATAAGAGAACTGTCCTACTGGTTGTTCTTGTTTTACTTGTCAGTTGTCCATATATTAATCAGGAATAACTTTTATCCGGTTTGTCTTAATGGTTTAACCTCTTGATTTTTTAAAATTTTTGTCAATGTTGTTGTGTTACTTTTAATGGCGGTTGGCAGCTGAAAAGGTGCATTTACCACCACCTACTGTAGTTGCACGTCTTCAAAGTATGTGTTTTACGCTATACAGTATTAAAAGAAAGAAAGAAGTAGACTATATGTGGAAAGCTGTAACGTTAACTTAGCTACAGTTAAATCACTCATTCTGGGGTGAATCAGGACCAGATTGGACCAAACCCACAAATAATAACAAATCAATTTTTTTGTGATTTTGGCTTTAGCTTTGAAAAAGGAATTGTCAAGATGCAGAAATCTACTGTCTGTCCATCATTATCTCCCAATTTACTCTCGGTGGGATATTTTCCTTTGTGCTTACAGCTTTTCCGTTTTTGCTTCTTATATTTAGTATAAGAATAGTATAAACATAAGTAGTCGAGTAAATTAGACATTACAGGCCAAAACTACAGAGTCTCAGCTTCACAAAAAGTCCAGCCCGTTGTTTATAACCTAAAGGGTTCAGGAACAGTTTCCGTTCTGAGGGTCACTTTAGTCTGGTGTTTTAGGGAAAATCTCCTCCAGTTTAAGGGGTTAAATTCAAAATGTTGCACACAGGTGATATGTTTGACAATTGCTGTGTCTTTAAGAGTGGTTTACAACAGCGGTTCCAGACTTGTTTCCCATGAATCACAGAGTTTTAGTATTTGAGACTCGTTTCAAAAAACAAAGAAACGTACAGCGATAAGAGTCACTTCATATATATATATTGTTCACACTAAAAAAAGAAAAAAACTTTAGCTTGATTGTAATGAAATAATAGTAAATGAATGTGCTTACGTCTGCTTCCTCTTTCAGGTTACCTTTAGGTGCATTATGGGCCGTCCTCCTCGTCTATGTTTGGCTGTGGCTCTTGGAAGTGCCGGACGCCCGCTCGGTGCCGTTCTACAGCCCGGCCGTGGTGCTCTTCGCTCTGGGAGGAGTCCAGGAGCTACTGGCTGAACCGCTCTGGGTCCTGGCTCAAGCTCATATGTTTGTGAGACTCAAAGTCATCTCTGAAAGTTTAGCCATGATTGCCAAGTGCAGCGTCACCGTGGTTTTAGTGGTGTTCGCCCGAGATTGGGGGCTGTACATCTTTGCTGCGGCTCATGTACGAAGAAGTATTACTGTTTTTTTTATTACTGTATGCTTGATTAAGAAAATAATAATAATTCCATTGTGTTTTCAGTGTGTTTATACAGGATTCCTGGTTTTATGTTACGTCACATACTTTGTCCGATTCTTGGGCTCTAAAGAGGCTTCAGAGGAGCGTTTTCCTCTTCAAAGTCTTCGAGAGCTGCTTCCAAGCAAAACTGAAGGAGAGGTAAAGAATCACATCATTCAACATGGAGACATAAACATGCACTGTCCTGTCAAATAAAGCCCACGGCTCAAAAAAATTCAAAAAATAAGCAACAAAGTCTCTCTTAATAATTTGAATAACTTAATTTTGAAGAAGAAATATGGTGCTTTTTTTGGATATTTATTTCACATTTTGTTTATTGTATTTTTTCTCATTCATCTCAAGGAACGTCCTGGTAAAATAAAGGATGAAGAAACCGTAATATTGATCTAAAACAGCTTAATAATAAAAACAGGTGCATTGACTTCCTGTTCAAATGTGCAGAACTGCTAAGCCCCGCCTCTTTATGGTGATATTTTTGAACCAAACTCAAGCCTCAAATGCAATAGAGGATTATTTAAACATGTAAGAGTCAGTGAAAATACAGCTTATACACACGCACGCACGCACGCAAACCACACACCACACACCACACACAGTTTACCTGCACTTATGTCTTTGGATGACACACATGATTCTAATTTCCATGTTCCTCTCTAGCCTCTGGTGGATTGGACTCTGGCTCGTCTCACCTGGAGTTTCTTCAAGCAGTCGTTCCTGAAGCAGATCCTGACGGAGGGAGAGCGTTACGTCATGACTTTTCTAAACGTCCTGAGTTTCGGGGATCAGGGCGTTTACGACATCGTCAACAACCTGGGCTCCATGGTGGCGCGCTTCGTCTTTCTGCCCATCGAGGAGAGCTTCTATATCTTCTTCGCCAAAGTGATTGAGCGAGGGAAGGACGTCCAGAGCCAGAAACAGGTCGGGACAACGAAATGTACAGATGGTCAAAAGTATGGGGACATGCAGTGTGTATTTTACTGGTTTAATTGGACAAAGAAAACACATTAAAATGGTAAAATGTGTGTATACTTTAACTTTATACAGATATAAGATGTAACTTTCTGGATTTTTCGGTATGATTCCATGGAAATATAAAGTTATTCTCCATAAAGATAAGGTACGTTTTATGCCATACTGTGGAATATTACAGCTAAAGGAACAACATTTCCATGGAAACAAGCGGGAGGAGGCTCGTCCAGGCCAAGTACAAGTCGGGTTTGTGGAGATACAAGCACGCTGACTAATTTAAAGTCAACTCTCCATCACGATTTCATGTTCCTTTGCAGAAAACAAAGCAAAGACAGCTTTATGTGAGAAGTGTTAACACAAAATGCCTAAAATGTTAAAACTGAATGAATGAATAGAGGTCAGATTTATTGAGGAGATTTTTGAGTAAATCCATGCAGTAGTATCGGATTGGTCAGACAGGTATTGTTATAACTGTATTTGATTGACAAACGGGAGTATTTTGCGCGTTCTAGGATGAAGTGGCGATTGCGGCCGAGGTCCTGACGTTTCTCCTGAAGCTGGTGCTGGTCATCGGTCTCATCATCACCGTGTTTGGATACGGATACTCGCATTTGGCTCTGGACATTTACGGGGGGTCTTTGCTCAGTAGCGGAACAGGTGAGTGAATGAATAAACTTTAATCCTTCGTGGCGTGTCGGGCTGTCAAATGTATCAAAAATCAGACACCAAATATACTTAAACTAGATGCTCGGTGAATTGACAACAAATGACAAAAACAGGACAAAATGTGGTCTTTTCAGAACAGTTTTTAGAAGGATTGTCTACTCATATCTTCTAACCTTCTGTTCTTCTCCCAGGTCCCAGCCTGCTCAGGTGCTACAGCGGCTACGTTCTGCTCCTCGCCGTCAACGGAGTCACTGAATGCTTCGTGTTCGCCGCCATGAGCCAAAAGCAGGTGGACAAGTAAGAACAAACTCATCTCTTTGGAGAAAATGTTTTGACTGCCTGTGTAATCCCTCAGTCGTCCTACAGATACTTTTATTAATTTACCTTGAGTTATGCACCAAAAGTCCAAAAATCTTCCTCAACATTCTGGCAGAACTAATGGAATGTGGCAAAAAGTAAAAACTTCAGTTGCTGCATAACAATTAATTTCCTCAACAAACGGACTGAAAAGCTTGTGATTTAAGGAAAGAAAGGTACTGAGTTCAACTGTGTGTCTGTGACAGTGATAAATGTGAGCGCAGCTACAGTGTTCTGTTGTTTATCTGCTTGTCTTTTACTCAGTATTGTACAAACTCAGTATTGTAGGCGTTTACTTTTGCTCTTAGACTGCAGCAGCTCGTTCACATTTCACTTGTGTTTTGAGCTTTTACAGGAGAAAATGTCATTCCTCACTTTTTGCCGGTTACCCCCCACGAGTCTGAAGGTTCACAAGTCTGAAGGTTCACAAGTCTGAAGGTTCACAAGTCTGAAGGTTCACAAGTCTGAAGGTTCACAAGTCTGAAGGTTCACAAGTCCGAAGGTTCACAAGTCTGAAGGTTCACAAGTCCGAAGGTTCACAAGTCCGAAGGTTCACAAGTCCGAAGGTTCACTGGTCTGAAGGTTCACTGGTCTGAAGGTTCACTGGTCTGAAGGTTCACAAGTCCGAAGGTTCACAAGTCCGAAGGTTCACTGGTCTGAAGGTTCACAAGTCTGAAGGTTCACTGGTCTGAAGGTTCACAAGTCTGAAGGTTCACAAGTCCGAAGGTTCACAAGTCTGAAGGTTCACAAGTCTGAAGGTTCACAAGTCCGAAGGTTCACTGGTCTGAAGGTTCACAAGTCCGAAGGTTTTAAAGGTTCACTGGTCCGAAGGTTCGCTAGTCTGAAGGTTCACAAGTCCGAAGGTTCACAAGTCCGAAGGTTCACAAGTCCGAAGGTTCACTGGTCTGAAGGTTCACTGGTCTGAAGGTTCACTGGTCTGAAGGTTCACAAGTCCGAAGGTTCACAAGTCCGAAGGTTCACTGGTCTGAAGGTTCACAAGTCCGAAGGTTCACTGGTCTGAAGGTTCACAAGTCTGAAGGTTCACAAGTCCGAAGGTTCACAAGTCTGAAGGTTCACAGGTCTGAAGGTTCACAAGTCCGAAGGTTCACTGGTCTGAAGGTTCACAAGTCCGAAGGTTCGCTGGTCCGAAGGTTCACTGGTCCGAAGGTTCGCTAGTCTGAAGGTTCGCTAGTCCGAAGGTTCACTGGTCCGAAGGTTCGCTAGTCCGAAGGTTCACTGGTCCGAAGGTTCGCTAGTCCGAAGGTTCACTGGTCCGAAGGTTCGCTAGTCCGAAGGTTCACTGGTCCGAAGGTTCGCTAGTCCGAAGGTTCACTGGTCCGAAGGTTCGCTAGTCCGAAGGTTCACTGGTCCGAAGGTTCGCTAGTCCGAAGGTTCACTGGTCCGAAGGTTCGCTAGTCCGAAGGTTCACTGGTCCGAAGGTTCGCTAGTCTGAAGGTTCACTGGTCTGAAGGTTCACTGGTCCGAAGGTTCGCTAGTCCGAAAGTTCCTGCTGGGCTATTTGAGTTAATTCATTCATTAATAATACGATAAGGAGCTCAGGCTATGCACAGAAACAAGTCGGTTATGGAAAATACGTGAGTTTAATCATAAAAAGTGCATCAACACTAGAAAAGTCCAAAAAGCAGTGTGTGGGGCAAAGGGAGGCGAGGAGAGCCCGCTGCACGGAGACTCACACCTTCGGACTTTTGAACCTTCGGACCAGTGAAGCTTTGGATTTGTGAACCTTTAAAATTTCGGGGGAATTTCGGACCCGTGAATCTTCGGACTAGTGAAACTTAAAATTTCTGAATTTTCGGACTAGTGAACCGTCGGACTCGTGGGCAGCCACCGTTTTGGCCACTCACTGATAAAACTCTTCTATAAAAACGCTGTGATGTCGCCTGCTTAAGCTCTATAAAGACATGTTCCCTTCAGACAGATATAAGCAGTGACTCCCTGTCAGAGGAAGTGAGGAATCTACTTGGATGAGTGTTCACTCTTAAAAAGTCCAGATTTTAAAAAACTTTTACACTATAGACACTCTTAATAAATAAACTTAAAGGCCCTGTTTTATGGCTTATTCGGGCTTTGATATTGTAGACAATGGCATGACATGGGTGACAAGCCAATTCTTAGTATTCCTAATCAAACACACTGCGGAGTGAAGCGATTGGAACTGATCTAAACACAAGGACCGCACTAGCCATCAGGGTGGTCAAAAATGAATACCCACATACTAACCGATCCCGAAACTAGTATCGAAACTCACTCAAACAAGTATCGATACTGAAAAATACCAGAACTAGAACAAAACTGGACCTAGCTATATCAGAACTAGTACAATACCACATGACGATATTGAAGAAACGACTATTTTTCCTGTTGAATTACAACATTGAGTGTCTTTAAGATGAACTTCACTGAATCGGTTTCAAGAATCCAGCCTCTGAGCATTGGAATCAGGTTTAGGATTTCAGTATGGTGACAACACTTATTTCCACCATGTAATTGTTTCTTCTGCCTTCTCCTCAGGTACAACGTGGTGATGCTGGGCCTGTCTGTGTCCTTCCTGCTCCTCTCGTACGTGCTGACCTGGCGGGCCGGAGGGGTGGGCTTCATCTTGGCCAACTGCCTGAACATGGGCCTGCGGATCGTGCACAGCGTGGCGTTCATCCGCCGCTACTTCGGCCCCAGCCCGTGGAGGCCTCTGCGCGGCCTGCTCCCGTCGCCGCTGCTCGTCCTGGCTCTGCTCGTCAGCGCCGTCGTCACCGCTCTGTCCGAGGTTTGGGTCTTTATACGTCATCACGGTCGACAGCTCTGGATGTCACAATATCAAATGTTAGCGTGGAGGAACATCACGATTATTGACACATCACAAAAACAAAAGTGAAATTCTTTCATATTGGTTCATTCTAATACATCCCTGTTCCATGAGTGTGTGACCAGCTTTCTGAAATCAAACTTTCTGAACGCAAAAGTAAAGTTATTATATAAACAGCCACATAAAACTCACTATACAATTACGTGTGCTTTTTGGGCTCCAGATTGAATATAAATTACATAATTTTGCTTCTAAAATGGTCATGATTATTAGTTTTTGGTTCTTACAATTATACTGAATAATCACGATTATCGATTAACAGATTAATCTTTACATCCTTACTCAGGACTAACCCTTCATCTGGTTCATGCCGTTTTGTTGTATATTGCCTTTTACCGTAGATTTTAAAGTACTTTTGACAGGTGAAACTACACATTTGACTAATGAACATAATTATATTTAAGGTTTGACTGAAAATTTTGCCTATTAGTCTCCGGTTTGACCGTTTTGGTGACGTTTATAACGTCACTTCCTGGTTGGACACGATCAGATGTGACTAATGTAATCCATTTAATTACCCAAGTTATGATTTGACAGTTAAAAATGTCTGATAACGCCTTTATTTTGTCAAATTATTCTTTAAACTGTTAAACTGTTTCACAAACTGGCTTACTATGATGAATGTTTAAACAGGGACTATTACACCAAAGACATAATAAGAAAAACAGAAGAGCCTGTCATATGCTCTAATAGCTCTGACATGCTTTCCTGTTTAGATGTTTTTGTAGTCATCCAAACATCTTCAGTCTCTGGACTTGTTTGGTTTTCTGTGATTGTCCGGTGCTACTTGTGTGTCTTTATCTATTGTTTACTGCTCTTTGGTCATGTTCTGTGTTTTATGTTCTTTATATGTTCTTCTAATAATAATAACAATAACAATAACAATAATAATAATAATATTAATAATAATAATTAATAATAATAATTAATAATAATAATTAATAATTAAAGCCGCAAGCTGCATCCAACGGCCCTCGCGGGCCGCCGGCCTTCCGACTCTGCGCTTTCGACTTGATAAAGATGGCGCCCTTATTGTGTGTTGAATAAAAAAAGAACTTGACAGACGGCGACACATTGGACATGGCCAATCCAGTGCAAATGAACACAAGTGTCAGTCAAATTTGCTGCGCCGCCGCACAGAGACCGTAGAACTTGGAATAAAAATATGGATAACTTTTGATGCCCCGCTTGTGTAGATGATTTTCCCCAAATATGAGCTTGATCGAGCTATTGCCCACAGAGGAGTTCATTAAAGTGTGAAGCGTAAATGTGAACATTTCAGAGATTTCGCTGTTTTCCCATTTCTGACATATATTTGCGGGTCCGCCACACAGAGACCGTAGCACTTAGAATCAAAATATGGATAAGTTTTGATGTCCCGCTTGTGTAGATGATATTCTCCAAATATGAACTTGATCGGACAATCGGCCTAGGAGGAGTTTGTTAAAGTGTGAAGCGTAAAAATGTGGTGATTTGAGCAATTCTATGATTTTCCCATAAGGATAACATGGGATGTTTCTGTCATCGCTACGGTTACGCCGTACAAAATATGACTTTGGCTCTCATACTTTTGTGATCAGGATGGCAAATTAGAATTTTGTTCAAAATATCATGTCATTTGGAAAAACTCTATTGTTTATAGGCTACTCTGAAGGCCAAATAGTCAGAATTCTGGGAAACGTTTGCGGCTCCGTCGCACAGAGACCGTAAAAGCTATCCTTAAAATTTGGATAACTTTAGATGCCCCACTTGTCTAGAGGACGTACACCGATTTTGAGGTCGGTGGGCAAAACGCACTAGGAGGACTTCGTTAAAGTGTAAAACATAAAAATGTGGATATTCGAGAGATTAAGCGGTTTTCCCATAGGGATAACATAGGAGGTTTATGTCATCGCTACGACTACGCCGTAAAAATTAAGGCATTTGTCTGATTGGCTTTTTGAATTTTGGGTAAAGTTTAGAAAATTTTGGTAAAACTAATTTTTGACCTTCAATGTTAATTTAAAGGTCACTCTGTAGGGGGCGCTATCGCGCCAATTTCAATTTTGTCAGCATAAACTGGTCCAAACTAGAAAGTTGAACAACTGATTCAGATTTGGTCCTAATCGGACTTGTTTTGATCAAATGGGAACAATTTTTAGATCTGCAATATCCCAAAATAAGTTGTCCAACTTTGCGGCTGCGCCGCACACAGACCGTAAAAGGTATCTCAAAAAATTGGATAACTTTAGATGCCCCACTTGTCCAGAGGACGTCCGCCGATTTTGAAATCGGTGGGCAAAACGCCCTAGGAGGAGTTCGTCAAAGTTTGACGTGAACAAAATGGCTAACACAGCGTGTTTTCATTTTCAAAGGAAGATGGCGGGCATGGGGTAATTCTGGGGGCGTGGCCACAATAATATTTGTTTTTTGTCCTCACAAGAGGAATGCGTGTTCCGAATTTCATAGCTCTACGACAAAGTTGACCTCGGGGCGTCTCCCATAGGCGCAATGTATTTTGACTTTTGTCGGTGGCGCTGTCGCGCCATTTTTTAACGAAAAAAAAAATGGCCCAGAAAAAACAAAATTTTTCGACGATTTTGAATTTTGGGTAAAGTTTGGTGAGTTTTTGAGCATGTTCAGGGGGTCAAATTAGAGCTCAAAAAGCAGAAGAACAAGAAAAATAATAAAAATTAAAGCCGCAAGCGGCATCCAACGGCCCTCGCGGGCCGCCGGCCTTCCGACTCTGCGCTTTCGACTTGATAAAGATGGCGCCCTTATTGTGTCTTGAATAAAAAAAGAACTTGACAGACGGCGACACATTGGACATGGCCAATCCAGTGCAAATGAACACAAGTGTCAGTCAAATTTGCTGCGCCGCCGCACAGAGACCGTAGCACTTGGAATAAAAATATGGATACCTTTTGATGCCCCGCTTGTGTAGATGATTTTTCCCAAAGTAAAGCTTGATCGAGCTATTGCCCACGGAGGAGTTTGTTAAAGTGTGAAGCGTAAATGTGAACATTTCAAGGATTTGGCGTTTTTCCCATTTGTGACAGTATATTTGCAGCTCCACGGCACAGAGACCGTACCACTTAAAATCAAAATATGGATAACTTTTGATGCCCCGTTTGTGTAGATGATTTTCCCCAAATATGAGCTTGATCGGGCAATCGCCCTGGGAGGAGTTCGTTAAAGTGTGAAGCGTAAAAATGTGGTCATTTTAGAGATTTCGCTGTTTTCCCATTTCTGACATATATTTGCGGGTCCGCCACACAGAGACCGTACCACTTAAAATCAAAATATGGATAACTTTTGATGCCCCGTTTGTGTAGATGATTTTCCCCAAATATGAGCTTGATCGGGCAATCGCCCTAGGAGGAGTTCGTTAAAGTGTGAAGCGTAAAAATGTGGTGATTTGAGCGATTCTACGATTTTCCCATAAGGATAACATGGGATGTTTCTGTCAACGCTACGGTTACGCCGTACAAAATATGACTTTGGCTCTCATACTTTTATGATCAGGATGGCAAATTAGAATTTTGTTCAAAATATCATGTCATTTGGAAAAACTCTATTGTTTATAGGCCACTCTGAAGGCCAAATAGTCAGAATTCTGGGAAACGTTTGCGGCTCCGTCGCACAAAGACCGTAAAAGTTATCCTTAAAATTTGGATAACTTTAGATACACCACTTGTCTAGAGGACGTACACCGATTTTGAGGTTGGTGGGCAAAACGCACTAGGAGGACTTCGTTAAAGTGTAAAACATAAAAATGTGGTAATTTGAGAGATTTTGTGGTTTTCCCATAGGGATAACATGGGAGGTTTCTGTCATCGCTACGACTACGGCGTAAAAATTTAGGCATTTTTGTGATTGGCTTTTGTGATCGGGACGGCAAAATAGAATTTTGGGTAAAGTTTAGACAATTTTGGTAAAACTAATTTTTGACCTTCAATGTTAATTTAAAGGTCACTCTGTAGGGGGCGCTATCACTGCCATTTCAATTTTGTCAGCCTAAACTGGTCCAAACTAGAAAGTTTAACAACTGATTCAAATTTGGTCCTAATCGGACTGGTTTTGATCAAATGGGAGCAATTTTTAGACCTGCAATATTCCAAAATAAGTTGTCCAACTTTGCGGCTGCGCCGCACACAGACCGTAAAAGGTATCTAAAAAAATTGAATAACTTTAGATGCCCCACTTGTCCAGAGGACGTACGCCGATTTTGAAGTCGGTGGGCAAAACGCCCTAGGAGGAGTTCGTCAAAGTTTGACGTAAACAAAATGGCTAACTCAGCTTGTTTTCATTTTCAAAGGAAGATGGCGGCCATAGGGTAAGTTTGGGGGCGTGGCCACAATGTTTTTTTTTGTTTATCCTCACGAGAGGAATGCGTGTCCCGAATTTCGTAGCTTTACGCCAAAGTTGACCTCGGGGCGTCTCCCATAGGCGCAATGTATTTTGACTTTTGTCGGTGGCGCTGTCGCGCCATTTTTTTACGAAAAAAAAAATGGCCCAGAAAAAATAAAATTTTTCACCGATTCTGAATTTTGGGCAAAGTTTGGTGAGTTTTTGAGCATGTTCAGGGGGTCAAATTAGAGATCAAAGCGCTGAAGAAGAACAAGAAAAATAATAATAATAATAATAATAATAATATTTTTAGCAAAAACAATATAGCCGTTTTTACTATAACAACAAATGATACATCGTTTGAAAGCTCTAAGCCTTCCCGATGCCGCCATGGGGTGGAATTATCATTACGAGCGCTTACGCGCTCGTCACTCCCTATTCCGTCGGGATGCCCCGCCCACTCCCCATAGACTTCCATTGATTTGAAGCAATATGGCCGACATTTGGTTGGGCGGACGGCATTGCCGTAATAATATTTTTTACTTCTCTTGTCACCATCTACCTCTGCGCCAAATTTCATGATTCTACGATCAGATTTTTTTTGGGTAATTTCCCATCTCTCAATGCATTTTTGGTACATTTGGTGGCGCTGACGCGCCAATTTTTTTTATTTTAGAAAAGGGAAATAGCCAGAATGTAGAGAGGCACGATTTTTAGAGGTGTGCAAATTTTTGTGACTTTTCGTCAATGTTCACTGGGTGAAAAATAGGGGGGTTGGTCCCGAGAAGAAGAAAGAAAGAAAGAAAGAAAGAAAGAATAATATTCCGATGCGAAAACAATGTTTCCCATTTTTCAAATATCATAAACTATACATTTTCGGAAAGCGCTCGCGCTTTCCTACCTCATGGTGTGGGTCCCTGGTCACTGACGGGTACTTTCGATAATTTTGAGTGGGCTCCGCCCACTTTGTGTTTTTGGCCCTCTATACAGTAATAATGTTCAATTTTTGCATTACATGCTTATATGCACGGAACATGCAAGAGATGGGGAACGTATTCGTGAGCTACTTAGCGCAAATGAGTGCTTTATATGGGGATGACGACCGCGAAGTGCTCGTTTAGTGCGAACTTTTGCACGGGCTTCGCCCGTTTACAACGGTAATGTTCCATTTTCCTACAACTAATTAGTATGCACGGGGCGTGCATGAGTGGAGGAGTGCGTTAGTGAGTGTTTGGAAGTGGGCGAGCGCTTCGCGCTCGATTTCGTGCGCACTACGTGCGCACTTTCGCAGCCGTGCTTCGCACGGCCTTACGAGATTAATAGGCCTCTCGCCAGCTTGTGGCGCTCGGGCCTAATAATAATATTTTTAGCAAAAACAATATAGCCGTTTCCACTATAACAACAAATTATACATAGTTTGAAAGCTCTAAGCCTTCCCGATGCCGCCATGGGGTGGAAACATCATTACGAGCGCTTACGCGCTCGTCACTCCCTATTCCGTCGGGATGCCCCGCCCACTCCCCATAGACTTCCATTGATTTGAGCAGATACAAGCATGGCCCATGCCTGCGGCATGGATTCTCGCGTACGGGACGATGCCAGGAGGGTTTTTGGAGGAATGCAGCGCTTCGCGCTGCTGTTGTCAACAAGGAGTGAATGGGCTACGCCCATTCACTAATTGTTGACTATTTCTGTCATAGCAGGAGTAAGTATGCATGATCCATGCCTTCGGCATGGGCTAGTTCACTGTACTTGCCAGGGGCGACGGGGTACCAAACATGCGGGCTGCGCCCGCATGTTTGGTCAGACAGTTGCAATGCTGCCTTCGGCAGCATTGCGGGAGCAATAGGCCCTCCGCCCTGCTGGGGCTCGGGCCTAATAATAATGAGCAGTCAGATGATGCCTTGACCCTCCTCATCATTTCCTCCTGGTCCATAAAGTGGACATCCTGCTCCTGAAAACTGTGTTGACGTTTTTGCAGACGTAAACACTGGATTCAGCTCTTTACATGTTTTATTTTCATCATGAAGAGCCCGTGTAGATCTTAGTGAGCTGCATGGGCCGCGCTGACGTGTTTTCCTCTGATGTTCTCGTGCAGTTTGCCTTCTGCTGCGCGCGTGGCTGGTTCTTCCGGCTGCTGCACGTGTCTGTGGGAGGAGTCTGCCTGTGCTTCGTGCTCCTCACGGTTTACGTCACGGAGACTCGACTCGTCCAGTTCGTCCAGACGCAGCTGCTGCCTCGATACGGGAAGAAACGTCACTGAAATGTGTCTGGAAAAGTGTACAGGGGGTGATTATGAATGTCCACGGGGTTATCAGACGATTTCACTGAGGGGAACAATGTTGGTAATATATTTTAATGTAACAGATGTTTATACCAAGCAATATTGTTTATTTGTATGATCAGTAAAACAGTTTATATAAGAAAAAGAGTCATTATTTTGTTTGTGAAGTAAATGGGGTCAAAAGAAATTATCGATGCGTTTCGGAGCAATGAAATTGCATTGATCCTCCTGAAATCACATATAAACATGAAGTTAAACGGCTTTAATAGAACATTTACAGCAAATACTATTTAGTTCTCCACATCAGCAGGTCTAAACTGGGACTTTATCAGGTCTGAATTAAGATTAAAGATGATCCTAAACCAGGTCTAAAATGAGACTAAACCAGGACTAAAATGAGACTAAACCAGGACTAAAATGAGACTAACAAGGCCCTGCGTACCACAGTTTGTGAAACACTGTTCTACATATAGCTTTAAAAATGCAAATCAAGACACATACGGGGCGGCAGTAGCTCAGTGGTAGAGTGCTGGTCTTCTGATCCAAAGGTCGGCGGTTCAACTCCCCGCGATTGCAGCTGCCTCATGTGAATACTTAACCCAACTTGCCCCCCAGTGTCTGCGTATATCTGGGGTGTGAATGTGTGTGTGAATGGGTGACTGGTTCCTTGATGTAAAGTGCTTTGAGTACCTTGATGGTAGAAAAGCGCTATATAAATGTGACCATTTACATACATTTAGTGCCATTCTGTGCTCCCGGCAAAACATAACCAGGTTGATAAACTACATTTATCCCTCGTCCCACTTATGTCACACTTTTTTTATTACTGCCACTTGAATTCTATAAGAAGTGAGATTTACACAGAAAACATGAGGATACACTTCATGTTTTTGTCACTAACAAATCAAGAGTGTACAGGCTTTCAGGGCTGTAATATGATGGCCCCTGTTGCTTTTCCAATCTCTTTGTGCTTTACAGTTGAAAATAATAGTGTTATTGCACTTATTGTCTATGTTCTCAACTTTAGTGTCTTTTTTTCTACAATTTGTGGCGGTCGCTTGGATTTCAAGCAAGTGCCATTGTGCTTTTAATGATTTCGTTGTGAGTTGTGAGTTTTGAGCCACAGCATCCCAGAAGAATCCCAGAGGAAGAACGTGGGAGGAGCAAGTCCCAGGATTACGTCATTTGTCAGACACTTTTATTGCTCTGGGACAGTAAAACTAAACAAGAGCAGTGAGCTTTGTAACCAGCCACTCCAAACCAACATGTCGCAAGTACGTTTCATAACTTTTTTGTTGAGTTTGTTGAGTAAATTATGAGCTTGATGTGTTCTTTTCCAGCAAGAAGATGAGCAAGTCCAGCGTCCCGAGTTGACCGAGGAAGATCTGGAAGAAGGCAGGAACAGGCTGGGACTGACTGGACCGGCTAAAAGCAAAACATTTGAAGTAATGGAGGAGTGCGGTGAGTCCAACGTTACAAAAGGACAGTGTAAATGGAATGTGTGTTGTGTTTTGTGTGTGAGCTGAATGTCCCTGGAGACTGGGAGGACGTTGTTGTTCCTGATGCTGGTGGACAACTTTCCAGACCATATATAGAGAGAAGAGGGTCATTTTTGACTTCTCCTGTCCGTGTCCTCATTCCTACTTATTTAAAGAATGTCCTGCTTGTGCAAAAAGTCAGATTTACATAGAAAACATGACAATATATTTTTTCCTCACAAAGAAATATTGCCGTTATTATATGTAAGCTTAAATTTAAAGTTGGTCACCCCGTGTCCCACCAAACGCAACGACTTGTTCCTCTTGTTCTAGTTTGAGGTGGTCATCCTAACCCCCAGTCCTACTTATTTAGAGAATGTCTATGTTTTTCTCACACAGGATTGAGCTCATGAGTAGTTTGTGAGATGTTTCCCCGGGTGTTTGCACTTGGCACGAGCTGGAAACAAAAGGAAAAAAAGGAAAGACTAACACCAGTGAGAAGCTGTAGTCTAAAAAAAAGTGGAGCTACAATGACAGCAAATAGAATAAATCTAAACACGTGAGGCCAAAATTGTGAACTTAACTGCACAAAATACTTTAAATGATGTAAGTTGGTCATGATTCCAAACCAAGAGTCACCTGAGCTTCTTAAAGAAAAGTCTAAACTATGTTACAATGTTATGTTATTGTAAATGATGGACCATCACAAAGCCTGTCATGAATACATGCGTCAAGAGCTAGGACTGGGTCTATATTGACAGGCAAATACTAATCTTTTTACAATACTTTAGCTTTAGTCTTGAAATATTTCATGTTCGTTTTGTGACTGTGCATTCCTTCTTTCACAGAGAAAGTGGGTAAAATGGCTCCTTCTGTGTTCAGCAAAGTGCGTTCAGGAGGAGAAACTGTCCTCAACACTCGACCAATGAAAAAATAGAAGAGGTTTCATGTCACGACTGCGTGATGAATGTAACGGCTCATTTTGCTTTGCAGCGTGTTGAAATGCACTTAGTCAGTATGTAAGAAAAGAAAATGTTTTACTTTGTGATATTTTGCTTCATTTCTGTTGTTTTGTTTAATGTCCTTGAGGAAAGAATAAAAATATTGCTTTTGAGTTCACACATTTTGTGGAAATTGTGGCAAAATTCAGTTTACAAACTGAAAGATCTTTTATTAAGAATAATCTGTAACAAATAAAACTAATTCAACAAAAGGACAGACTTAACAGGATCGTTGGGTCAGTGATGAAGAGTTGCATAAATAAATGCAGAGAAATCCTTTGTTGAAAAGACGTGGAGTTGTGTTCATTTCATAAACTTATGCTGTTGATCTTGGAGGATTTTAGCAGAGGATTTGGCGTCATAGAAAAGTTCGTTGATCTCTTCGACCTGTTCTCGCTCGACATTTTCTTTTCCCTGAACTCGCCCCAAAAGGCTGGCCGGGGTCAGCAGCTGCACCGCGTATCTGAAGAGGAGAAGGATTTACAGCGGTCAGATGTTATAGTTACACACACTACAGAGTAAGAGACATGACAGTGGCAGAGGTCATTACCGCAGTGTGGTTTTGGAGCCGATCTCTGACAGATGTGCGAGCGCCTCTTCACTGATGTTGATGCCTTCGGTCTGAGCACGGATCTTAATAATCTGAAAACAACAGGGCCATTACTACAGAGCGATATAATAAAGTCTAACCCCCAGATGAAGAGAGATCGTCACCTGCTTCATCTCCTGTGGCGTGTACATCATGGTCCTGATGATCATGACTCGGTCCAGCAGGTCCAGAGGGATCCCGTGAGGAGAGCTGATGTCCTCCGTCCCCCTGACCACAACAAGGAACCAGGGAATGACTTAGAGACAGCCAGACTTTGAAGAGCTGTTTGTGGAGACGTGACAGACTCCTCCACACTAAACATCCAAGCATCTCATAACGTACTTAATATTCAAATCCTGCATATTATCTAGAATTAAAACTAACAAATCCTCAATAAAGATAGAAAAATATGCAGTTCAAACAATACAAAGTGATATTTTTCCGATTAATAGTTTGGTCCATTCATGTTTGGTGCGATACTTGGATTTGCAGCCACATTTGAGCAAATTCATGATGCTTTGTGTAAATATGATCTGAATATCTTTTAGCTGTGCAGTTAGATTAGTGCCACACAAAAAACAGTCATGAAACAGTCTTACTCCGTGTACTAGCCTTATTTTATTGGCATTTCTGATTCATAAAACGGCTACATTTAAATTAAGGATTTTGGCGTTTCCTCCTACAATAATAGCGACACTAAAATGTGATATTTATTTACATCCTTAGAGTACATTTTCCCCACACATTCAGAGGAAAAGTGTGGATTTATGGCTACACGAGAAACCTGCCTTTCGTTTCCCTGGACACTTGTGTCAGGCGCTCACCTGACGAGGCAGTTGCCGCGGTTGGAGGCGAACACCACGATGGGGGCGATGGTGCTCTCCAGCGCTCGGTGCAGGTACGTGAAGCACTCGATGTCCAACATGTGAACCTCGTCCACAAACAGGACCCCGGGGACCAGCTCGGCCACGCCCTGGTCGATGTACCGGTTCACCACTTTGTTTATCTCGGTGCGGAGCTTGTCTGGACGAAAGAGAGGAACAGAGGGAACACGGTGAGGTGAAGGACGAAAGAGGAAGAACAGAGGGAACACGGTGAGGTGAAGGACGAAAGAGGAAGAACAGAGGGAACACGGTGAGGCGGAGGACGAAAAAGAGGAAGAACAGAGGGAACACGGTGAGGCGGAGGACGAAAGAGGAAGAACAGAGGGAACACGGTGAGGTGAAGGACGAAAGAGGAAGAACAGAGGGAACACGGTGAGGCGGAGGACGAAAAAGAGGAAGAACAGAGGGAACACGGTGAGGCAGAGGACGAAAGAGGAAGAACAGAGGGAACACGGTGAGGCAGAGGACGAAAGAGGAAGAACAGAGGGAACACTGAGGCGGAGGACGAAAGAGGAAGAACAGAGGGAACACTGAGGCGGAGGACGAAAGAGGAAGAACAGAGGGAACACGGTGAGGCAGAGGACGAAAGAGGAAGAACAGAGGGAACACGGTGAGGCGGAAGACGAAAGAGGAAGAACAGAGGGAACACTGAGGCGGAGGACGAAAGAGAGGAAGAACAGAGGGAACACGGTGAGGCGGAAGACGAAAGAGGAAGAACAGAGGGAACACTGAGGCGGAGGACGAAAGAGAGGAAGAACAGAGGGAACACTGAGGCGGAGGACGAAAGAGGAAGAACAGAGGGAACACGGTGAGGCGGAGGACGAAAGAGAGGAAGAACAGGGAACGTGGTGAGGCGAAGGACGAAAGAGAGGAAGAACAGAGGGAACACTGAGGCGGAGGACGAAAGAGAGGAAGAACAGAGGGAACACTGAGGCGGAGGACGAAAGAGAGGAAGAACAGAGGGAACACTGAGGCGGAGGACGAAAGAGGAAGAACAGAGGGAACACGGTGAGGCAGAGGACGAAAGAGGAAGAACAGAGGGAACACGGTGAGGCGGAAGACGAAAGAGGAAGAACAGAGGGAACACTGAGGCGGAGGACGAAAGAGGAAGAACAGAGGGAACACGGTGAGGTGAAGGACGAAAGAGGAAGAACAGAGGGAACACGGTGAGGCAGAGGACGAAAAAGAGGAAGAACAGAGGGAACACGGTGAGGCGGAGGACGAAAAAGAGGAAGAACAGAGGGAACACGGTGAGGCAGAGGACGAAAGAGGAAGAACAGAGGGAACACGGTGAGGCAGAGGACGAAAGAGGAAGAACAGAGGGAACACGGTGAGGCAGAGGACGAAAAAGAGGAAGAACAGAGGGAACACGGTGAGGCGGAGGACGAAAAAGGAAGAACAGAGGGAACACGGTGAGGCGGAGGACGAAAGAGAGGAAGAACAGAGGGAACACTGAGGCGGAGGACGAAAGAGGAAGAACAGAGGGAACACGGTGAGGCAGAGGACGAAAAAGAGGAAGAACAGAGGGAACACTGAGGCGGAGGACGAAAGAGGAAGAACAGAGGGAACACGGTGAGGCAGAGGACGAAAGAGGAAGAACAGAGGGAACACGGTGAGGCAGAGGACGAAAAAGAGGAAGAACAGAGGGAACACGGTGAGGCGGAGGACGAAAAAGGAAGAACAGAGGGAACACGGTGAGGCGGAGGACGAAAGAGAGGAAGAACAGAGGGAACACTGAGGCGGAGGACGAAAGAGAGGAAGAACAGAGGGAACACGGTGAGGTGAAGGACGAAAGAGAGGAAGAACAGAGGGAACACAGTGAGGCGGAGGACGAAAGAGAGGAAGAACAGAGGGAACACGGTGAGGTGAAGGACGAAAGAGAGGAAGAACAGAGGGAACACAGTGAGGCGGAGGACGAAAGAGAGGAAGAACAGAGGGAACACGGTGAGGTGAAGGACGAAAGAGAGGAAGAACAGAGGGGAGAGGAAGAAGGAAAGTGGCGCTGTTGACTTACCAGTGATTTCTGTCTTTTTGGGTTTCATTAATTGTCCCATCATCGAGAGAATGTCCTGGCCTCCCTGAAAGACACATTTTAAGTTTACGTTTGGGCGAGGTCGAGAAAGACTTAAGACTTGTTTTGAACTGAAAGAGTGGGAAAAGTGGCATAAAGAAGAGGACAATGCTCTGCAGTTGAAGGGCGACTCTTGCCCTTGCCTGTGTGTTCGAGAAGCGAGAAGCTCATTCGTGGTCGTTTTGTCTGGCCACGCTTCCATAAAGCAGCACAATATATCGCAAACGAATCGAAAGAGTTGGTGAAATTAGCAAATCATCAATGGTTATTTATATGAAAGAATGTTGACTGCAAAGAAGAAAAGGTCTTGTCTTTTGATGGAAAAAAAAAATTCTGAAAAGTGTTCTCTCAAATGTTTACAACTTTGAACAGTATTCAAATTTTTTAAGCAAATCAAATTTAATCGCAATTCTTTTTTTTTTTTTAAAGCTCTTTTTCTCCTACAAACGTCACAGATTCACATATGGTGCTGGTCCGAACCTGAGGCCTCGCGTTGGACACATCCAGATCGTGCAGCGTCACGTCTTGAACTATTTCCTTCTTCTTGTGGACGTCTCCTTTGGGCAGCGGCACGTACTCCTCCGCCTCCAGGTCGAACTCGGTTGCAAACGTGTCACAGCGACCTTGTCTCTAAAAAAAAGAGAGAAAAGAGAGAAAATAACGGAGGGAAAAAAATGACATTGATCCTTTCCAGACGAGAGCGAGGACAAAGACGGGCCAGTGCGGAGGGCGCAGGTGTGTGCCGGCCCGTGCCAAAGCCAGCGTGGGATGAAAGCGCCGGAGCATCGGGTTATGAGCTTGTCAGCGGCAACAAATGTGGGCCCGGGCCTCGTCTCGCCGGACCCTCCAACACGGGGGCTTTTGTGCTCGCGGCCCACCGGCGACGACTAAAGCGTTTTCCATGGCTGGTTTTCAACGCCCGGCAAAAAAACAAAAACGGAGCGTCGCGGGAGATGGAGAGATAGAGAGATGTGAGGAGCGGCAGGAATGACAGGCCTGTGCCGCGAGAGAGGGAATGTTACACAGAGAGGTCACCGGCGTGTACGGGACAGAGGTCACCGGCGTGTACGGGACAGAGGGGTCACCGGCGAGTACGGGACAGAGGTCACCGGCGTGTACGGGACAGAGAGGTCACCGGCGTGTACGGGACAGAGAGGTCACCGGCGTGTACGGGACAGAGAGGTCACCGGCGTGTACGGGACAGAGGGGTCACCGGCGTGTACGGGACAGAGGGGTCACCGGCGAGTACGGGACAGAGGTCACCGGCGTGTACGGGACAGAGAGGTCACCGGCGTGTACGGGACAGAGAGGTCACCGGCGTGTACGGGACAGAGAGGTCACCGGCGTGTACGGGACAGAGGGGTCACCGGCGTGTACGGGACAGAGAGGTCACCGGCGTGTACGGGACAGAGGGGTCACCGGCGTGTACGGGACAGAGGGGTCACCGGCGTGTACGGGACAGAGAGGTCACCGGCGAGTACGGGACAGAGAGGTCACCGGCGTGTACGGGACAGAGGGGTCACCGGCGTGTACGGGACAGAGGTCACCGGCGTGTACAGGACAGAGAGGTCACCGGCGTGTACGGGACAGAGGGGTCACCGGCGTGTACGGGACAGAGGGGTCACCGGCGTGTACGGGACAGAGGGGTCACCGGCGTGTACGGGACAGAGGGGTCACCGGCGAGTACGGGACAGAGGGGTCACCGGCGTGTACGGGACAGAGGGGTCACCGGCGTGTACGGGACAGAGGGGTCACCGGCGAGTACGGGACAGAGGGGTCACCGGCGAGTACGGGACAGAGGTCACCGGCGTGTACGGGACAGAGGTCACCGGCGTGTACGGGACAGAGGTCACCGGCGAGTACGGGACAGAGGTCACCGGCGTGTACGGGACAGAGGGGTCACCGGCGAGTACGGGACAGAGGTCACCGGCGTGTACGGGACAGAGAGGTCACCGGCGTGTACGGGACAGAGGGGTCACCGGCGTGTACGGGACAGAGGTCACCGGCGTGTACGGGACAGAGAGGTCACCGGCGAGTACGGGACAGAGAGGTCACCGGCGTGTACGGGACAGAGAGGTCACCGGCGTGTACGGGACAGAGAGGTCACCGGCGTGTACGGGACAGAGAGGTCACCGGCGTGTACGGGACAGAGGTCACCGGCGTGTACGGGACAGAGGGGTCACCGGCGAGTACGGGACAGAGGTCACCGGCGTGTACGGGACAGAGAGGTCACCGGCGTGTACGGGACAGAGAGGTCACCGGCGTGTACGGGACAGAGAGGTCACCGGCGTGTACGGGACAGAGAGGTCACCGGCGTGTACGGGACAGAGGGGTCACCGGCGTGTACGGGACAGAGGGGTCACCGGCGAGTACGGGACAGAGAGGTCACCGGCGTGTACGGGACAGAGGGGTCACCGGCGTGTACGGGACAGAGGTCACCGGCGTGTACAGGACAGAGAGGTCACCGGCGTGTACGGGACAGAGGGGTCACCGGCGTGTACGGGACAGAGAGGTCACCGGCGTGTACGGGACAGAGGGGTCACCGGCGTGTACGGGACAGAGGGGTCACCGGCGTGTACGGGACAGAGGGGTCACCGGCGAGTACGGGACAGAGGGGTCACCGGCGTGTACGGGACAGAGGGGTCACCGGCGAGTACGGGACAGAGGTCACCGGCGTGTACGGGACAGAGGTCACCGGCGTGTACGGGACAGAGGTCACCGGCGAGTACGGGACAGAGGTCACCGGCGTGTACGGGACAGAGGGGTCACCGGCGAGTACGGGACAGAGGTCACCGGCGTGTACGGGACAGAGAGGTCACCGGCGTGTACGGGACAGAGGGGTCACCGGCGTGTACGGGACAGAGAGGTCACCGGCGTGTACGGGACAGAGAGGTCACCGGCGTGTACGGGACAGAGAGGTCACCGGCGTGTACGGGACAGAGGGGTCACCGGCGTGTACGGGACAGAGAGGTCACCGGCGTGTACGGGACAGAGGGGTCACCGGCGTGTACGGGACAGAGAGGTCACCGGCGAGTACGGGACAGAGAGACAGAGGGGTCACCGGCGTGTACAGGACAGAGGGGTCACCGGCGTGTACAGGACAGAGGGGTCACCGGCGTGTACAGGACAGAGGGGTCACCGGCGTGTACAGGACAGAGGGGTCACCGGCGTGTACAGGACAGAGGGGTCACCGGCGTGTACAGGACAGAGCCTTTTTTTAAATAATTTTGAGCATTTATTCCAAACCGTCACCGTGCGTTGGTATAAACTATTATTATTGTAAAAAGGGTGATACTGAATCCACGTCGAGCCTGGAACCTCAGAACATTTCTGACTTCTATAACTCATTGACTTTACCTCAAGTTTTGCCGATTATTAATTGCAGCTCAGATGTTTTAATGGCATTTAATTTTTTTTGGTTTAAGTTTATAGTGACGGTAGCAAAGAGTAGTTTCAATAGTATTGTGATGTTTTCTTTTGCAACAAATCGCACTTCAGAAATGTGTTAGTGTGACAAATTCTACTCTTTTGTCATTACGTCAATGTGCAGATAGAGGGGGACAATATCGCTACGAGTATTACTCGACAATATTGAGTATTTGTGAATGTTGTTTGAAAAAATGCTACATGAGTATATAGTTTATATTGGAAAAAGTGCTTAAAACAGTTGAAACAAACAAATATATATTGTAAACTCAAATAAGGGTATAAGGTGCACTTTTGTGATTCATTTTACAGACATTTCACATTTGTTTGATATTCAAAACATGAAATAGTATATTTAAAGTCATGTTTTAATACATTTCTGTTGGATTGTCGTCTGATTATCGTTATCGGGACACTAAACAGAACATCCCTACTCTCAAACACAAGAACACAAGCAGCCCAGAACCTCAGAAACACCGCTTCTCAACAAAAGAACTATTGCGTACCTTCACAGCGCCACTGTTGGCTTCGATGTAAATGACGTCTCCCACTTCGACTCTTTCCTTCTGAAGACTCTCATAAATGCTGGGATCGAGCTGAAACACACCACAGACTCTTGAACACGCTGAGGTCTGAGTATTTGCACTGAATAAATCGGACAGAAACGGATCCGGACCTTGAGCTGCTTGGTGCCTTTGGCGGTTTTCAGGCCGATGATGACGTGGCTGATGGTTTTGCCGTATCCGCCCATGGGGTTCTCCGTCTCGCAGGGCGTCAGCTCCGTCACCTCTCCTTCGTACACCTCCTTTGTCTCTTTGATTCTCAGGCCTAAAAGTGCACATGAATGTCAACACGGTTTATTCAAGTAAAAACTTGTAGAAATGGGCTAAATACAGCCAAACATATATTCTTTTTTCTTTCTTTTTCAAACGTATCAAGTGCATTATCTGAGAAAAGCTGAAAAAAACATAACCTAACCCAAGCACTGTATAATTAAACTTTCGTGATACAGTAATGACATGTTGGAGAATTTTTTTAAATATTTATTTGTTTCATTATTGCCCACCCGAAGTCTTAAAATTATACTTGGGTCCCCATGATAAATAAAACATAAAGAATGAAATTTCTATTAAAAATGGCACCTGCAAAAAAACATCTCAAACTCAACAGTTTGGTAATTACAGAAAACAGAGCACTTTAAAGATGATAACCTGCACAATTATGAGTAACCGGAGACGGCCTGTTGGACGCACACAGGTGGTCGATTCATATGGAACTGTTCTGGACGAGGCGATGACAGACTCAGACTCCGCCTCCAAAGGTCAGATCCGTGGAAGGAGCACAAGCCCAGAGAAGGTGACCTCCACCTCCTGCTCTGTGCTGGGAACTTTCAGCATCCAGGACCACCTCCTCTCGCCCTCTTCTCCTTCACCGTTCCGTCGTCCTCTTCTCCTTCACCGTTCCGTCGCACTCTTCTCCTTCACCGTTCCGTCGCCCTCTTCTCCTTCACCGTTCCGTCGTCCTCTTCTCCTTCACCGTTCCGTCGTCCTCTTCTCCTTCACCGTTCCGTCGCACTCTTCTCCTTCACCGTTCCGTCGCACTCTTCTCCTTCACCGTTCCGTCGTCCTCTTCTCCTTCACCGTTCCGTCGTCCTCTTCTCCTTCACCGTTCCGTCGCACTCTTCTCCTTCACCGTTCCGTCGTCCTCTTCTCCTTCACCGTTCCGTCGCACTCTTCTCCTTCACCGTTCCGTCGTCCTCTTCTCCTTCACCGTTCCGTCGCACTCTTCTCCTTCACCGTTCCGTCGTCCTCTTCTCCTTCACCGTTCCGTCGTCCTCTTCTCCTTCACCGTTCCGTCGTCCTCTTCTCCTTCACCGTTCCGTCGTCCTCTTCTCCTTCACCGTTCCGTCGCACTCTTCTCCTTCACCGTTCCGTCGTCCTCTTCTCCTTCACCGTTCCGTCGTCCTCTTCTCCTTCACCGTTCCGTCGTCCTCTTCTCCTTCACCGTTCCGTCGCACTCTTCTCCTTCACCGTTCCGTCGTCCTCTTCTCCTTCACCGTTCCGTCGTCCTCTTCTCCTTCACCGTTCCGTCGTCCTCTTCTCCTTCACCGTTCCGTCGCACTCTTCTCCTTCACCGTTCCGTCGTCCTCTTCTCCTTCACCGTTCCGTCGTCCTCTTCTCCTTCACCGTTCCGTCGCACTCTTCTCCTTCACCGTTCTGTCCTAGAGTTGTCTAAATCTCACTAAACGTCACTACAATTTCAAACTCAATTTTGATATAAAAAGAAAGGCTTGATACTCTTTGCTATACATCTCTGATAGAACATGGCAGATTTACATGGCAACTATTACAGATGCTTATTAATGTGTACGTCACCATCAAATAAACAAATAAGACATTTTCAAGGGGACAACAGAATAATTTTTGACAACAAAAATAATAGTATTTTCTTTAAAATTACCAAGTGGTCTCATACTATTATGAGAGTATTCTAAAACTATTTAGACAAGGTAATTTTTTTTTAATTTGTTTTTAAATGATTCAGTATTGACACTTGTTTAATTGAGTATCTAGTTTTGATTACACTGTTAGTATCAATTAGTATCTGGGCATTGATACTTTTCACAACCCTAACGTCAACTAAACTTTAAAGGTGCAATGGACGATTTTTCGGCCATTTGAGAACGCAGGCGGACTGATACAACACACACGTGCGTTTGTTTATTAGCGCGACGGATTGCATCGCACGTCTCGTCTCCCGTAGATTTCCGTCTACTTCTGAGTCAGCTCGAACTGTCTTTCTCCGTCTTCATTTTGCCCCGTACACTGAGGGAACTATATTATGATAGATCAATGCGCTTAGACGCGCGGAAATGTGGGACGAGCCACACGCGGCTGCAGGTGAGCGGTAGGTGCGTTTTATGATTGATACGTGGCAGGACTAATCGGCAGTCCACGCCACGAGGAAATGAGACTCAGATTTATGCCAAAAAAATCGTCCATTCAACCTTTAAGTCATTGTTGCGCCTATTGCTAAATATTGCAGAAAATGTGGATGAATATCAAATAAATCGTTGACTTCTTCAGATGGAGAGTAACACAGACACACAACACTCACCAATGGCTCTTCTGAAATTCTCCATCAACACTTCTGTCTTTTTGATCTCTGATGAGTAAACTTCACTGCCAACCATTGGACAGAAAGGCACTTTGTTTCCCAACTCCTGTGCAACAGCCAGCGCTAAAGCGGTCTGCAAAATAGAACACAAAAAGTGCACAATATTAAAAACCACAATCACAAGTGAGCAAAAATGTACGGTACACTTTCCTCTTACCTTTCCTGTGCCTGGTGGCCCTGCTAACACCACTGCTCTTCCAGCCATCTTCTTTGAACGGATCAGATCCACAATGATCCCACAGGCCTGAAAGCAATTAAAAAGATGTATACATGATTTACAATGAGAGCATCACATAATCTGGGTGTACCTGGTATGATTCAGATGGAGAAAAGTTTAATGACTGTACTTTTGTTTATTTTTGGTATATAATGCTATTTACACATGGGTTAGAATCACATGTATAGCCGGGCTGTAACTAACAAATATTTCAGAAAATTTTTAGTCGACTAGTCAAACAATTATTTACTTTCATTACAGCCTATACAGAGATTAAAATAAAAAATAAAAAAAGGTTGAAATGTGGTATTTAAGTTTTTTTTTTTATAGAATATTAACAAAAAAGTGTATTATTGAAACAAATCAGACAATGTCAATATGTTTTGACATTTCATATTTTACTGCCATTATTATGAATACGTTTGGTATGCCTTTTAGGGTCTGTGCAGTACATTTAACGATTATGATTATCAATATATGACTACAACTACTGAATGGTCAAACTAGTCTCGAATATTCCGATTAATCGTTGCAACTCTCTTGACCAAGTTGGAAAACAGCGACCCCTCTGTCCATGCTAACAAAATTAGCATTTAGCTTTCTTTCTGTATAGCTTTTTCCGTGTCCAATTCCTCGTCTCTCGGGGGAAACGGGTGCTCCAATTATTCATTTATATCAACCACAGATGGCGTATAATCAATAAAGCATTCCCGTTACCTCTCTTGCAGCCTCCTGGCCGACCAAACCACATGCTGCCTGTTTAGCATAACCGGCCTCATCCAGCCCGAGTCCTTTGACGTGACTGTGGGACGCAATACGCTGGGTTTTGGTTGTACTCTTCACCTCCTCGATCTTCATAGCTGTTGTATCTATGAAACCAAGCACTAACAAAGCTACAAATTATCCCCAAAGATGGAGAACGGTAGAGACTATCTTGCCTCCACAAAAGCCGCCGAAACTCAAAACACAGGGAAATCGGTTACCATGTGGGTTACTAGGGAAAGTTAGCGGAAGTGTTTCTCATAGATCCCGCTCACTGCATATTCACTTTTTAAAAACAAAAGCAAAATTAAATTATCATGTTTCTATAATATTTTAATATATTGGCGTGATTATATTCATTTAGAATTGTGTTTTATTTTCCTTTAAAAAAAATACAATGTTTGCTCCCGTTGAAACCCAACGCATTCATTGGCTGAAACGTGTGTCAGTCAAGCTCTAATTCCCGCCCATGTATTCTTTCACTTCCGCGTTTATCTCGCTTGGTCTCATGCTAGTAGAAACTGCCAGAAACTTACCAGTGAGTAAAACACATCGTAATATTGGCAAAAAACTCAATGTACAAACATCTAGATCTGCATAACATTTGTATACGGCAACTAAAGCTGCAATTATAACTTAATGTGGACGTCGATTGGGCATTGTAACGATAAAATCTCAAGTTAGCCTAGTCCGTCATTTGGAGTTCAATGTCCAATTTAGCATAGAATAAAGAAACATTTTCTTTTATCGCCTCAAACTGGTGCGAACATGTCGGAGCAGTCGGATTCCCGCACCAAAACATTAAATTTCAACGTGGGAGTGCTGGGGCATGTTGACAGTGGGAAGACGTCGCTGGCCCGGGCTCTGAGCAGCACCGCATCCACCGCCGCCTTTGACAAGAACCCGCAGTCCAAAGAGCGAGGCATCACCCTGGACCTGGGCTTCTCCTCCTTCACGGTGGAGCTCCCGGAGCAGCTGCAGGAGAGCGCCGGGGAGCGGTACGACAGCCTGCAGTTCACCCTGGTGGACTGTCCGGGGCACGCCTCCCTCATCAGGACCATCATTGGAGGTGAGTGGGGAAATCGGATAAATAGACTAATCGGACAACCCAATAAAGAGCTATGTTTTCTGTGTTCACATGCACAAGATAAATCTGATCATCAAAACTCCTGGTTACACGTGTTGTAATCGAATATTAAAATGATTCTAATTGTATTTGTGTTAATTGGATTTCCAATGTGGTTGGTTTAAAATGTGTTTGAAAATCTCAATGTATAAAATAAATAATTGTCTGACTTAGTCCTAGCCGACCATTAAAATAATCATTAATTGCAGCCCTAACCTAGATAATTAATTACCACTTTATAATAACTACACTTATTCTTGTCTTGGTAAAGCATTCACAAAGACATAAAAGATTTTGAACAAATAGTTTATTAACAAATACTCTCTAACCCTAATTTGAACCCTAACCTTAATTAAGTGGTTACTGACCCTGAATTATGATGAATATACTATATGTTCATCATGAAGTCATTGTTTATGCTTTGTTAAAGAAAATTAAGTTGTAGTTATTAAAAAGTGGTTCCAATATCTGCAGTGTTTGCCATTTTGTCCCTCAAATTGCAATGTTGGCTCTAGTCTCGGTGGGTATGCTTGGGTATAGTAAAAGTTTTTCTATTTTAGGGACATGACATGAATCATATTTTTAAGTAGGATACAATAATACACACTTTAATCTTCTCAGATAAACATTTGCAACTTAGAAACATACTCATTGTGGCACAAACTCACAATTTAACTTTAAAATATGCTCTGATAACACTCTCGGTCCAACATGGGTCAGTATCGTTGAGGGTTTGCATAATAAAATATTTGTTAAAAACTCTCTGATCCATGTTCATGTGTTGACTGCTACTACTGTCCAGTACTTTTGTGAGCAGCTTTGACATTTTTACAAATTGTCTCAAGCATCCCTGCCTGTATCTCATTTATTAGTCTTATTTAACCGTGTGGTCAATATCAGTTTCCAGTGCTTAAACTCTTAAAGGCAGCAGCAGGCGTGCTCCGCAGGTGTAAACGCATCATAAATAAAGCTCTGGATATTCGATCGCTCCCAGAGGTCGGTTGAACACGCTCACAGCCATGACTTCAATTAATTAGCTTCATTCAAAACCTGCTTTAGCTGTCATTTTATATTCTGCAGCACTCTCCTCTCATATATATTTATAATGGCTCTATAAAGACTCTTATACACCCACAGCCAAGTCTCATAAAAGCAGTGGTGCTCATGTAACTGAAGACCCTGATGTCTTCATTTAATCAATAAAAACAATTCAATGAATTAGTATTTCTGTAATGCTCAGTAAATTAATATTAAAATGTGAATTGTCTTTTTTGATGCCGAAAATGAGCAATGAGAATCTTTTATCCAACGTCTTAATTTTGACATATCCAGCAGAGGGCGGTGTTTCTCCATGGCACAATGAGACAGCAGCTCTACACTGCCCTGTCTCAAAACAACATGTGTAATAGGAGTTTATGTTGATTTATTATTCCTTATGATGTGTTGATTTATCATTACAAATAATGAAGGATGTATTGAAATAAAAAAGGGGGAAGGACGATTAATCAACTATAGTTGGCATTATTAAATTAATTTATTTGTAAATGTTCTCTATCAAGAAGCGTCCAGTCGCAGTATTTAAACCTTTTATTTGGTTTATAATGTATTTAAAAAGTCTCAATGTTCAACAGGATAATCGATGACTATTAAAATAATGTTGTGTTAAAAATACAAAACACATACAATTAAAATCACATTTGTTGCTAATCTAATAAAGAATGTGGTGAGATGTTAAAATATAATTGAAATTTTAAAACAAACCAGACAAGTTTGTATTTATTTTTATTGCAGTGGTTGGCATATTTTGGGCCCGTCCCACCTGGAGTGTTCATGTGAGTCCATGGCACATGCTGCGGATTAAGCAGGAAGAAAAGTGCGTGGATCAGAGTTTGTTTTAAACTTCCTCTCGAGTCCCGAGTGAGGAGCTCAGGAAAGAGACACAGCCAAAAGAGGAGCCAGACCCAGAACCCGGAGCAGATCTGGTTACAGACCCTGGTTCAGTCCCGCTGTTGGCTGTGGACCTTTGTGTTGGTTCTTCTTCTTGTTTGGTTGTTTTTGTTGGAGAATTCGGTCTGTTTTGCCGTTTCTCCGACACTGCAGTTGTTTTAAACCGGCCGTGTGACTATGTGTCCAGCTTTTATCACATGCAACGTTTAGGTAATTTAAGATTATGTTGTAGTTGAATTATTTCTGCCATTTTACGGTTTATTTTGGATATGAAAAGCAAAAAACCCTCCAAAATGCTCTTTAATAGAGCTATTACTTATGATTCTTTAAGTAGTAGTAGATCATTTTCTAGTCAATCGATGATTTCTGTTGCACATTGAGCCTTTTTAAAACGTATGGTAACTGAAGCTTCTATTTATAGAATATTTATGTAGAAAGTGTATTATGTATGAAAAGCTGAATTTGATAATTGTATTTTTAACATTCGACTTAGTAATTAGTTTAGTAGTTTAGATTTTAGATTTTGTGATCAAATCCCCTTCTTTATTAGTGTGCAGGGACATCAAGATTATTCGGTTAATCATGATTATTTTTATATATATTTCGTGAATATAATCGTAAGAACTAAAAAATAATAATTGTGACTATTTTAGAAGCAAAATTGATTGGTTTGAATAATCTAAAGTATCTAAATATAAAGTACTTTTTTTGTTTGGCTGTTTTTGTTACATTTACCTTATTTTGTCATTGAAAGAGTTCAATTTCATAAACGGTAAAGTATTAGACGAGATTTCAGTAATTATAGCGAATAATCGTTATTCGCAACATTTTCCCCACAATAATCGTAGCACTAAATGTTGACATCAACGTTTTTCCGCGCCGATTTGATTTGCATTCTTGTGTGCCGCTCAGGCGCTCAGATCATCGATCTGATGATGCTGGTGGTGGACGTGGTGAAGGGTGTTCAGACTCAGACCGCAGAGTGCCTCCTGATCGGCGAGCTCACGTGCCGCCGCATGGTCGTCGTCCTCAACAAGACCGACCTGCTCCCCGAAAACAAGAGGCAGAGCGCCGTCGACAAGATGACCAAGAGGCTGCACAAGACACTGGAAAACACCAGGTTTGGGACTTCTACGTTATGTGAAGACAGAAATGATGAAAGAAATGACTTGTCCACGTTTGAAGAATGTCGAAAGTCCTTCATTACAAAATGCCCACGGAGAACGCAGATAGAGTGGAAAAAAATAGATCTCTGCTGCTTCAAAGTCACACTAAAGACACTAAAACAAAATAAAAAATCATCATAAAGCCTAAAACAATGACTGTAGACTGATTCTTTGGTTGAGTGATAAAAGCTAGACATAAATGTATGAATGGAACGAGTGGACACTAAATCCAAATTTTTAATCCCAGACTAAAACCAGACCAACATCCAAGGAACACATCTTTAAAAGGTCAACTAAATGATCATAACATTTTTGTCGACCTAAACTAGACTAAAATTAAAAGGACTAAACAAAACTCAACAGTTGAGTTAATGAGAGAACAGAATGATGCGTCTTTTAAACTTTATAATTCCCTGGGACATTACATTCTTTGATTGTCGGTCATCGATATGATCATCACCGTTTGACATGTTCTCTCCAGGTTTAAGGACTGCCCTGTGATTGCTGTAGCAGCAAAGCCTGGAGGCCCTGAGGCTCCGGACGCAGAGGAACCACAGGGCGTCGCAGACTTAATCCAGGTACAGGCCCTTCACCGCTGCACCACCATCCAGCCTAAAACTAGAGCTGGGGAAATAACATCGATTTCAATCCCGCATTTCTGTACCGTCTTCAAAATACCTGGAAAAGTGACATGTTGTGAGAGACCTTTTTACTAACTTGATGAAAGAATTTAATACAAAACGTTCAAATCCTCCATCAAACACAATTACCAACGGTGTTTTTAATGTTGTGAGGATTAAAAAAGCGTTGTACTTTTCCAAACTGTTGGCCAATCAATCATAATAATTCATATTTTACTGTGGAGACCAAGCCATTAGGCTTTGTGTTTGTTTGAGTACCGTAATTATTATTTTGAACACAAACCCAAAGTGTACCGGATCTACTTTGCCGTGGAATAGTGTAAAAAATTGCTATCAAATAAAACAATGGAAATAAATTTACAGGGAATGCTAACGTTTTTGAATTTATGTTAAACAATTTCAAAAGTACCACCAAAGAAATTATTTGACTTTCCGAGCACCACTAAATCTAAACTGGGTCTAGAGCTGGACTTTTTCAGGTCCCAACCAGGTCTTAAGTAGGAATATCGCATTGTCACAGTAGTTTTAACTGGTGACTGAAGATTAGAGAATGATTATTATTATTTGGTGAATCAACAATGATGGTGATTTTTCGAATCACAATAAAGTCGTGAGAGCTTTAGAAACAAAGTTAAAAGATTTGAAGTAAATCTAGATGCAATAAAGTAAACAGTGCCTTTATCTGTCCGTTTATGTCACATTAAATTTATTTAAGAATGAGAATACTTTATTGATCCTCAAGGGAAATGAATTGATTGCTGCAGCTCCAATAAATGTCCAAGTCACAATAAAACACAATATTAATCATTTAAAAGCTATAATCAAAGTGTTAAGAGTGTAATTTCATAAAACTGGACACATTACAACACTAGAGCCTGAGTCATTTCTTTGTAGTGTTTTGTGGTGAGACATTGTTGATTCTCCAGTAAACACAGTCAAAGTGTGTATTTTTGTGTGTTGCTTCAGCTCTTGAAGAAGCAGACGTACTTGCCTCAGAGGGACGCGGCCGGAGACCTCCTCATGGCCGTGGACCACTGTTTCTCCATCCGAGGACAGGGCACCGTCATGACTGGTACCATCCTGCAGGGGGCGCTGGCCATCAACGACACCGTGGAGATCCCAGCACTCAAGGTACGTGTGGTTTTCATGTTGTCTCTCATTCAGATGGAGACTGGAGCCAGCTTTGCTGTGTCGTTTATTTCTTAAAAAGGGCCAATGGTGAATCTGATCAATTATATGAGTGACGAGGTCCATTATGCCACAATAACGGCAAGAAATTTGACTAAACTATGATTTCAAATGGTGAGAAAATGGTAAAAACTGTAATTCTGAAAACAACGGTTCATCAGTCTTCTCTCGTGCTAAACCTCCTGGTCCTCTGTTCAAATATATACAATATACAGTAGATACAGTTGAGAATAAACAAAATAGTTTCAATTTTTGTGTGTTAAATAATAAGTCTTATAATACAAATTTAATTTAGCCGTTCCCAAAGTACGCAAAATAATACTTAAGAATATTCTTCACTGATTTAAAGTTGTAAATGTAAGTTGGCTATCTTTTATGACAAGGAGATCGATTCCTTTTGAAGCGAAATCGCAATTTGAATCATAAAGACTGTAAATAATTAATAAACATCCATTGTCCAGTCTTATTATGTAAAAATTTAGCCATCCCTACATATGTGTTCTGAAATGCACTTGATTCTTATTGTAGTTAAGCAGTTATTCAGTTTTCTCTTTGTTCTCTTGGATTAAAGAAATAGAAAGAAAAGAAATGTGCGCTGTGAATTCTGTCTTTGTTTTAAATTGACTTGTAAATACAGTCCCAATACCAAAAAACAAAACAAAACTTGATGAAGACATTTTCCCCCAAATCCCCCAGAGCTCTCCCTCTCACCCAGCAGTGTCTCCACAGAGCGGTCATAACCTTGTATTTACACTCATGTACCATTCCTGAATATATTTGTACAAGGATGGCGGGTTTTCGGATGTTGGGAGGAAGTGGGATGAAGAGAGGCTTGGAGGATGTGTCAGTTTAATGTAAAGGGCTCAGGGTCGAGGCAGAGCAGAGGCGGATAATCAACAACACATGGAAACGTCTGGAGGAGGAGGTGCAGTGACCATCATGTCCTCTGGGTGGCAGCATACGGCAGGACTAAACGTTACCAGACTTCATTTTACTGTGGCACGCTACAGGTTTTATGCATTTTATTCACTTATTTGTTGTTTATGATCTTTATGTGAAGCACTTTGTCTTTTTGTTGTGAAGTAGCGCTCTGAATAACAGTCGATGAAGTGATTGTGTTACTACAGGGCAATAGTAGATTTTTATCTTTGAAAGCGAGTGTTAGACCTTAGAGTTGCATCCCTGACACACATTTGTAAAATAGGTGAAAGTAACACATTATTGTTGTATTGGATTTATTGAAACTGTATCTGACCTGAAAGCGGCATAAGTATTTGTACACCAAACAAGTAACTGTATTTATTTTAATGGATGTATGTTACAGATATTTGGCTTACAATTATGGATTGTTATAGTTGAAATTCAAAAGGACCAGAGTCGGTGACACAGTATACCGCCGATGCGATTGGGGATCTATTAAACAATAAATAAACAACCCTTATGTCAAGATAAGAGAACCTTTATTCATCCCACAATGGGGACAGTTCAAGAACAGCAGTAGAATAAAGACATGCAACATCAAGATAAACAACTTCAAAAAATTGATTTACGTGGAGAAAAAAATTGAAAACCCAGAAAATATTCTCAGTATGACCAGTAAAAAGAACATATGGAAGTCACAGAAGTCAATTTTGAAACCCACTTTTGAACACCTCTGCACTGGTCCTTCACGTCAAAGGAATCAAATCAAATGACGTAAGTTAATTTATACAAGGTCTTATCTCGAACACACCAGTTGAAGCTGCCACACTGAATCCTGAAGCAGTTACACACGCTGCTAATAGCTGCTGTCAAAAATGGTTGGAAATTTGAGTGGTAAAAAGTGTGTGTCCGGTGAAGGTGAATATACTTTAATAACAAGGAGAGCTCTGGGTAATGTCGAGAGGAGGGGGTAGGGCGAGATTGATATTATTGCAATCAATTATTAAATCAAAATGTCAAAACAAAATTCAGATTTTGGTCAATAAAGTGTCTTATCTGTTAATATTCTTTGTATAGAAACCTTCAGTTACCATATTTCAACCATTATTTGGTTAAACGTTTTTGTCTCCACAGAAACAGCATTAATAGTTTGACTAGTCGACTAAGTTGTTGTCTTTACATTTCTATAATTCTGCCATTGATGATGAGAACGTGCGTCTTGTGTGTTTCAGGTGACTAAGAAGGTGAAGTCCATCCAGATGTTCCGTAAGCCCGTCTCCATGGCAATGCAGGGCGACCGTGTGGGGGTGTGTGTGACCCAGTTTGACCCTAAGCTCCTGGAGCGGGGTGTTGCGTGCACCCCTGGGTCCCTCCGCACCCTTTACGCCGCCGTCATCTCCGTTCGAAAGATCGGCTACTTCAAGGGCGCTCTGTTCACTCGGGCCAAATTTCACATCACCGTCGGACACGAAACTGTAATGGCAAAAGTGTCGTTCTTTGGGCTGCCACCGAGCTCAACGAACTCAAATCCTCCAGAGCCACATTCATTAGAAACACCTTTTAATTTTGATAGAGAGTATTTCTACCAAGAGGAATATGTAAGTGGTCAAAAAGAGGGCAGCGCTGGGCCGGAGCCGGAGCAGTGGGCGCTGTTGGAGTTCGAGAGGCCGGTCACGTGTCCCTCGTTCTGCCTCGTGATCGGGTCAAAGCTGGACACAGACATTCATGCTAACACGTGCCGCTTGGCCTTCCAGGGACGACTGCTGCAAGGATTTGAGGATAAAAACTACACAGAAACAGGGCTGCCCAAACTCAGGATCTACAAGACCAAACAGAAGGAGGGGCAAGTGGAGAGGGTAAGTCAGACCACACTTTGCTTGTTCAAACCGTGGAAGTAAAGGATCTGGAAGATGAATCGATGACTCCGTCTTATTGGTTTGAATGGCTTGTGCTCATTGGTGCATGATGCCAAAAAATATGTTTTCTTCCACATTTTTTTACAACACGATCATTTCTGACCAATCAGTGCGATGGCAGCTTGTGCAGCGCTAGCACAGGGTCATAGCGAGGCTAGGATCAATCTTACAAAGCTTTTAGATGCTTTGAGAATTTAGATTTTTTTTCTTTAAAAGTTCCTGTTGTGAAAATAGAGAGGAATCTCTTAAAGAGTCGACCTTTGGGAAAGCTGTAGGTGTCCTGTAACACGACCAGTTTGACACGACAACAGTTCATGGGCGCTCAAATGGCCCAAGCTGCAGAACTGCTGAGTGGCCACTAATCAAACTCGCTTCAAGACAGAAGCCTGTCTTACCCAGTTTATATTATAGCCCCATGGCTTTATTTGGCTTTGTTTGTATTTTGCTGCTGTCTTTGTAAATCAAGATATGAACAATAATAACTGACTAATCCGGCTCGCGTTTGTACCAGGTTTGATTGACAGCTAGCACAGCTCGTTGCTATGCAAGTACTTTCTACAACCTTGCTCCCAATTGCCATGAAACACGAACTTGGATTTCCACCTTAGCCGCTCCACGTTAGCCGCTCCACGTTAGCCGCTCCACGTTAGCCGCTCCACGTTAGCCGCTCCACCATAGCCGCTCCACATTAGCCACTCCACATTAGCTGCTACGCAGTAACTGCTAGCCAGGATTGGCTTCAGTTGTTTGGAGCCAGACAGTATGACATCACAGCTTTCCATAGTCACCTTAACACGTAAAAACTAATCAAAACTATAAAATCACTATTTGTGACGATTTTAGAACAAAAAAAGTAATTACAATTTAAAACATATTCTAAAAATGTAATGTTTTACATCAGCTTACGTTTTTTTCCCCCATAAAGATGGCCACAAACTAGTGCGTAATCTGAATCTCTAGAACTATTTGAATGAAATTGAATGAAGGGTTTCACTTTTTTGTCAATAATTGTGAATGATCATAAAATCTTTAAGATAAGCCTTTATTTGTCCACACAATGGGGACAAATAAAGGCTTCTGTTCTGTTCTTCTCACTTTAACATAATATTTGTAACGCAAACATTTTATTTTTTGATATCCCTAATTATCACAATACAGACTTTTGTAATTACAACGGTTGGTTCACCTCACCTTTTTGTTGACCTGTAGATTTCTCTTTGCCCCACGTTCGTTCTTCTCTGGATGTTTCTCATTTCTGGTGGCAGTCGGAGCGTGCCTCAGACAGAGCCCCTATTGTATTTTCATAAACACACACGCACTCACAAACAGGCTGCATCAGAGGCGAACCGCCGAGAAGAGCTCTTCAAGATCAGGCCGGGCTGAGGTGGTCTGTGGTTTGGTGGGTGCACAAGGGAAGGATTGATCAGAATCAGTTTATTGTCATTGTCAATGAACCAAATTCACAAACTAGAGACTTGCTTTGGCATTAAGGTGCAAAATACAACAATGTATAATAATAGTAGCAAAATATGTATTTTTAAAATGGCATTCATAAAGTTTAGAAATTACCAATAAAATAAAATAGGCTTGTTCTGAATATAATATATTCAGTGTATATTATACACAATTTTACAGTTGGTCAGAATTGTGCAAAATTTAACAGTGCAATGAATGGTTATTGGTTTGAATAATTGTTATAGTGGTGTTAAGTGTTCATGAGTCCAACAGCAGAGGGAAAGAAACTGTTCTTGTGGCGGGAGGTTCTGGTCCGGATGGACCGTAGCCTCCTGCCTGAGGGGACTGGCTCAAATAGTCCGTGTCCAGAGTGAGTGTCATCCGACCTGCTCGTCCCAGAGCCCTGGAGATGTACAGGTCCTGCAGAGATGGAAGTCCGCAGCCGTTCACCTTCTCAGCAGAGCGCACAATGCGCTGTAGTCTCAGTTTGTCTCTGGCTGTGGCTCCAGCGTACCACATGGTGATGGAGGAGGTGAGGACGGACTCAATGATGGCCGTGTAGACCTGCACCATCCTCTCCGCTGGCAGCTTGGCCCAGCCTCTGCATTTTCAACTGGGCCTTCTTGCTGAGGGAGCTGATGTTGGGCTCACACTTGAAGTGGGATGGGTGCAGATGTTGAGTGCACATGACTGGTGCGTGATGGTGTGGAGGCCGGGTGCGTGATGGTGTGGAGGCCGGGTGCGTGATGGTGTGGAGGCCGGGTGCGTGATGGTGTGGAGGCCGGGTGCGTGATGGTGTGGAGGCCGGGTGCGTGATGGTGTGGAGGCCGGGTGCGTGATGGTGTGGAGGCCGGGTGCGTGATGGTGTGGAGGCCGGGTGCGTGATGGTGTGGAGGCCGGGTGCGTGATGGTGTGGAGGCCGGGTGCGTGATGGTGTGGAGGCCGGGTGCGTGATGGTGTGGAGGCCGGGTGCGTGATGGTGTGGAGGCCGGGTGCGTGATGGTGTGGAGGCCGGGTGCGTGATCGTGTGGAGGCCGGGTGCATGATCGTGTGGAGAGAAGCCGGGTGCGTGATCGTGTGGAGGCCGGGTGCGTGATCGTGTGGAGGCCGGGTGCATGATCGTGTGGAGAGAAGCCGGGTGCGTGATCGTGTGGAGGCCGGGTGCATGATCGTGTGGAGGCCGGGTGCATGATCGTGTGGAGGCCGGGTGCGTGATCATGTGGAGGCCGGGTGCGTGATCATGTGGAGGCCGGGTGCGTGATGGTGTGGAGGCCGGGTGCGTGATGGTGTGGAGGCCGGGTGCGTGATGGTGTGGAGGCCGGGTGCGTGATGGTGTGGAGGCCGGGTGCATGATCGTGTGGAGGCCGGGTGCGTGATCGTGTGGAGGCCGGGTGCGTGATCATGTGGAGGCCGGGTGCGTGATCATGTGGAGGCCGGGTGCGTGATGGTGTGGAGGCCGGGTGCGTGATGGTGTGGAGGCCGGGTGCGTGATGGTGTGGAGGCCGGGTGCGTGATGGTGTGGAGGCCGGGTGCGTGATGGTGTGGAGGCCGGGTGCGTGATGGTGTGGAGGCCGGGTGCGTGATGGTGTGGAGGCCGGGTGCATGATCGTGTGGAGAGAAGCCGGGTGCGTGATCGTGTGGAGGCCGGGTGCATGATCGTGTGGAGGCCGGGTGCATGATCGTGTGGAGGCCGGGTGCGTGATCATGTGGAGGCCGGGTGCGTGATCATGTGGAGGCCGGGCGCATGATCGTGTGGAGGCTGTGTGCAGTGCGTTTTGAAGGCTGGGTGCGTGGGTGGCCCTCCTGACGCCACTGTCCCGTCTCCCGGACACAGGCTGGCGCTGTTTGGACACACCTGACTGCCACTGGAATTATAACATGTAGTACAAGATCAGGAAGTATGCAAAATATGTACTGAACCAGGAGTGCTGCCTCTGCTATGTCTATTGTGTAACTAAAACGATCGTCAGCAAATTCACATGCTTGGATGTACTTGCTGTCTGCCGCTGTACTACTACTAGCACAGTAAACTATTTTGACTACGGCTACTTCAAATGTAGGGCTGAATGCAACTGCATGAAAAAAAGAAGTAGTACTTGTGTAAGGGTTTCTTGTTACCTCTTTACCTGTGTCCACATTCACCTCACAATTTGTCTAATTCTTCCTCATTTAATGTTTTGGTTATGCCTTAAACCTTTACCTGATCAGCTTTTCATCGTGGGGAACATTTAACAGTATGTTTTGACTGGAATTAATTATCTCAACGGCAGAAAAAAAAGACTTCTTTTACAATTACAAAATAATAACGTTTGAGATTTTTTGGTTTGACTTTGTTATTCTAAATATAGATAATTGAGTTGATAAACTTTGATTTGCTTCACATTTCTTTACTTCTGTGCTGTAAGAAGTAAACTTTACTCAAATAGAAGTTTAAAAAGCCCTTTTTGTTCAATTGTATTTTAATTATGGACAAATTTATCTATTTTAGCCCATAATATGACAATGAAATCTGTGGCGCCTCTTTAATATTCATGCCATCATCAAAATAATGCAGTATTTTCAAATGTGTGTGATTGTATTTGCTACCCTACACCAGAATTTCTTCTTTTGAGCAAATAATATATGATTTCCTGCATTCTGGTGCATTTTATATTAATATTTATAACTCTCCATCCTACAAATAATCTTGGTCTTCCTTTGAAACACAAGCAGGGGATTTGCTCAAACTAGATTGCATGGTAAAAAAGTGCAAACTGTTTTATTGTTAGGAAGCCCCAGAGTTTCTCTGCTAAATAAAGAAAATACCCTTTGGTATGCTGCACACTGTAAAATACAAGCTTAATAAATAACACGGAGCCTAATAGATTAATTTTTTCCCTATACTTCCCTTCAAAGACGAGAGGCTTCAAAGAGCCGCATGTGGCTCTTGAGACAGTGGTGGCAGAACTCATGACTAATGGAATATTTTTGGAGTTTGAACAGAAAATATTAAAATATTTAGGGGAATCTTTTATTTTTTGCATCTCTACCGTAGCTGTTAAAACCCAATCTTAATGATACAAATCACCTTTAACACTGTACTTGTATAATCAGAATAATGACATACTTACATACATACGTAGCATGACTTTGCACCCTTGTGTGGTGTCACCGTCAGGTTAAAGGTGAAGTGTGTGTGAACTAGCTTCCTGCCGTTAGCGCTCGGGGCTGTTGACAGCTCGGCCTCAGCAGCAGAACAGTGAGTGCTGGGGTCATTATCTGGCCGTGTGATGCCACCAGAACGGGACGCTTATGTTCTGAGGATTCCTGACGCTAAAGGACACACATAACTGGCATTGTTAAGATGTTCGTCAGCCTTGTGTATTTCCCTGCATTTGTGTGTATCGCCGCATCGGTCACGGTCGCAGCAGGGTCAAATGTTCAGTCATGAATGAGGACGCGGGTGACTCGGAGACAGAGCGGTGCCCTCGCTGTTATCAGATTAGCAGCGGGTTAGTGATGGATGATAAGCAAGAAATACAAACAAATGTGGCATAAAATGTGCAGGAGGTTGAAAGACGGTTGAGAGACAGACAGGCGACAGGGCTAACAGAATGTGACCGACTCAGAGCTGAAAAACACAAGGTTTCACATAAGAGAGGAGAGATAGGAATTATTGTCTCACGTTCTGACATTTACAGCAAGTACACATTTCTGTTCTGACTCCAAAGTCTGTCACAATAACACATTTTGAGGTGTGATGTATCGCGGAGATTGAAACTAGCGCTGATGAAGATGAATCACTATCAAATTGCAATTGGCAAATCACAAAAAACTTGTTGATCACATAGGAACTGCAATTAATGAACAGCACAATAAAACACTTAAGTAGTTAGAGTTTATAATGAGACATAGAAGTTACTGATCCCACCTCTGACTTGAAAAAAATGCCCTGTAACTTGTGAACTGGGAGCTGGTCGAGGGACTCTCACTTCACTCACAAGATCAACTGTGACATATTTTAACAATGATAATAACCACAAATATAATTTTGAGTGGTTAACCACCACATAAACAATGTAAATGTAACAGGACTAATGTGATGGTACTTCCTGGTTCTAGTCGGGACCCGAGCAGCAGCGTTCTGGATGTTCTGCAGCTGTTTTACAGCTCGTTTGGAGTGAGCAGCCGTTACAGTAGTCCAATCTACTGGAGACAAACACATGGATAAGTCTCTCCAAGTCTGGTTTAGACGCTATACTTTTGGTTTTGGCAATGTTTTTTAGATGGATTTGACTTGGCTGTTAAAATTCAAATCCGAGTCCATTCTCTGGCGACTCTGAAGGTGACCGCTAACACTTTCTGTGGGCCAAAGACCATGATTTCAGTCTTGTCTGAGTTCAGCTGTAGAAAGTTGTTTTGCATCCACACACTGATCTGTTGGATGCAGTGACAGAGTGAATCCACTGGTCCATATTCACCTGCCGTCAGTGAGACATGGATCTGAGTGTCGTCTGCATCTTTGTGATAGGACACATTTTTGCTGCATAGAGGTTGAACAGAAGAGGTCCCAGGATTGACCCTTGGGGCACCCGACAGGTCAGGAGCATCTGAGACCTAATCTCAACAAAGTACTTCCTGTATAGTCGAATTGCAGGTTTGATACATAAAATAACAGATAAAATATCTGTTTTTAGAAGACAGTACTAGTGTTGCATTGTTTTTCTTTTATTGTAGGTTAAGTTTGGACACACGTTCTCTGTATATTGTAGTTTTGGCTTGAAAAGGCCGAACTAATTGCTATCGGCCCCTATCTTGCACAATGAGTCAGTTTGTTTATTGTCTTTTTTGGATAATATTTGCTTCTTCAAACTCCTATTTATTGTTACGACGTGTATTTATTTATCAAGGCTTATCCTCTTGTAGATAACGGCACATGCAAGAATGCCTCATGTTCCCGTGTTTGCCCAGGTCACAGACGACTACACAGTAATCGGCCGCAGCCTGTTTAAGAAGGAGACCAACCTGCAGCTGTTCGTGGGGTTAAAGGTCACGCTGTCGACGGGGGAGACCGGCGTCATCGAGGGCGGCTTCGGGCAGAGCGGCAAGTTCAAGATCCGAATACAAGGTAAACTCAGACCTGAGTGAAAGACGGGAAAACGCTACACAGAAAATACATGTCCAGATTAGGCATGTGACTTCACAACATTTAGTTTAAGCAGTGAAACTAAACATGTCAAAACTTGCTGCAGTCTAACAACAAATGTAAACGTCTATAACGCTGCGTAATAGTTTGGGTTTTTTCTGATATCTGATGTCTGTGTAGTTGAAATTAACTGGGGAGAGTGTCCTTTACATTGAGTTTTGGGCTAGAGAGATAGTGGGTTCTGTTGCCATGGCAATTGTGGCGGCCATCTTGCAAGTGGAGAGACAGCAAAAAAAGTTAAAACGGGGCGAGAAAATTCCTAGATTAAAGTTTAAATTAACATAATGGTATATTTGCGCTCCTAATGAAGTAGAGAACTATCTGTCTGTCAGGACTTTGTTTTTCTGAATCATAAAACAAATATTCAGCCTAAAAAATAGTGCGCTGGTCTATATTTTATGCAGAATTAAACTATGTCTGTGTGTCACTAACACGGACACAAGCATTGATCATTATTCTGTTTATTTCATGACCATTACTGCAAAGGGAAAGAAATCCCGCACACTGTCAAACTTGCTAAATAAAAGTTTAATAGTAAAGAGGCAACGTTTCGGCGTCTAGGCCTTCGTCAGGCAAAAATATATATAAAATATATATATATTATTTATACAGATCTCATCATTGACTCGTCCATGAAGGAATCTGTCTGCTCCATCTCTCTTTCTCCATCTCTCCTCTCTTCCTCCATACCCATCTTTACCTCCCCTCTCGCTCTCTCCACCTCCTCTTCCTCTGTCTCGTTCTTTCTTTTCTCCCGCTCTCTCTTGTTATTCTTTCTGTCACTTTCTCTCTTTCATTTCTCTTTCCGTTGACTCTTGTCTCTCTCTCTCTCTTCCCCTCTCTCTCTCTCTCTCTCTCTTCCTCTCTCTCTCTCTCTCTCTCTCTCTCTCTCTTCCCCTCTCTCTCTCTCTCTCTCTCTCTTTCTTTCTTTCTTTCTTTCTTTCTCTCTTTCTCTCTCTCTCTCTCTCTCTCTCTCTCTCTCTCTCTCTCTCTCTCTCTCTCTCTCTCTCTCTCTCTCTCTCTCTCTCTCTCTCTCTCTCTCTCTCTCTCTCTCTCTCTCTCTCTCTCTCTCTCTCTCTCTCTCTCTCTCTCTCTCTCTCTCTCTTTCCCCCTCTTTCTCTCTCTCTCCCTCTCTCTTTCCCCCTCTTTCTCTCCCCCTCTCTCCCTGTCTGACAGTGGTCAGGATGTGGTCAGATTAGGCCCGGGGTCTCGCTCCACATTCCCAGGATTCCTTCGGGAATGGCCCTTGTTCCAGGGGAAGTCTGTGCTGTTTATTTTACCTTCTGTTGCTCCAAACCCACCGCTCTGCTCCAGGAGGGACGAGAAAACAAAAACATTTAGAAACAGAACCTACATCCTCTTCTTACATTCAACAGGCTTTTTTTTGCATCTTCTCAATAACAATTACGATATTGTCACAAAGCATCAGTAATGTGGTAAAATGTGGCTGTAAATGCTTTGGTTGAGGTGCAGAAATATCACTTTATTCCCTTGTTCGGGAGCTTACACTAGATGTTTCTGTCTCTTTTGGAGGTAATTTTCAACAATTGTGATATCATTCATTTTTGCCATACTGTATATCTAACTGCTTCTGTAGGTTTTGTGGGCCATGCAGGGAATGGGGTGAAGAGCTTGCCTGACCAGCCATTCCCAACACGTTTAGAGCAGAGACAGAACCAATCACATAAACCCAGAAGTGACGCAAAAAACGCGACGCGCTTAACCGGATATTGCGTAGCCCATGTCAACAAGGCGTGTTCCGCGTTATCCGTCCCCGAACGCAGAAAATGTCTCCTGAATTGCGATGACACCCTTCGCATAACCGCATCTAACGCACGGTCATCATGGCAAGTAGAGCAGACTTTCCTGATGTTCAAAACCGAAGCGTCAACACTCGGTCACGAGCCGGGTCCGCCATCTTGAATGTTTTGGAACGGGGGTGAAAAGCTGCTTCCGTATCCTCAGTGTGACGCGTTAAAACCTCCGCCTGGGATTGGATAGGTAAATGGATTACCGACGACTTCAATGGCTCTGACTCGGATTCCAGACCCTTATGCATTCGAACAGAATATATTACCGGTACTCTGCTTGGTAGTTAAGTCCATGTGGTGAATATTTATCAGAGTTTACATAAGTCATGTCACAGTTTGTGAAGAAAATTTGACAAATAAAGGATGAAAATTACAGGAAGTAGGGCTCAGTCCCTCTGTGATGTCATCAACATGCGCCAAAAGTGCTGAGGCAATTTCCAAACAACTGACGCAATTTTTTGACAGTTTGCACGATCATTTAACAAAATAAAGATGTTATCAGTTAATATTCATTGTCAAATCATAATATTGTGTAATTTAAATGGATTTTGGCCCTTGTTTAGAATATGGTTGCTAGGTAACAGTTGTGGAATTACCTCTGCTGCTCATATCCAACCAGGAAGTAACTTTATAAACTTGGGGATAAACTAGCAAAATGTTTTGTAAAATCTTTAATATAATCTTGTTACGTTATTTTTTGGTATACAGTACGTCTTGTTTTTATAAATATATTGTATTTTATTGCGGAATTTAAGTCATTCGTGACACAAAACACATTTTACTCGAGATGAAGATTCAATCACTTTAATTGTCAGGTCTTTTTAATGGAGCCAGTCTTCTGTAGCTTAGACTTATCAGGAAGACAATTTCTGTGACAATTTTTAAATAAATGTCGCAAATTTAAATGTCTATCATTAATGTTCTGGAAAATAATAATTCAAAGCCACTTCATGATCAATCTATATGAGAAAAAGAAATGTATATACATTTTGTCATATCGTCAAGCTCTAATTTGTGATTTTAAAAATATTTTTCATACCCAATTTTGCATATTTTTTAATATTCAAACTGGAGAATACAGGCTCGCTGCTGGTTTTGGTGCTATTCAGTGCGTTGTTAATGCTTTCTTGAATTTCAGAATATTCGCTTCAATTTGAATTCACATTTTAAACAGTCCGACCATCGTCTTAAAACGCTGCTGTACTTGTCCCTGGAGTTTTGAACTATTGTGTTCAGTGGTTGTGCGCGTGTACATGCAGCTCTCGTTTAGATTGTCGATAACTTGATGAGTCTTTCTGCCGTTAACCAAAACAACCCTCACAGTAACTGCACAGATAAGAGGAAAGAACGGAGGCGCCGCCGCGTACGTGAGCCCGTCAGACGCAGCAAAAACACTCAAAACACTCACAGTTCCTCCTGTGTATGAAACGTCACGAAGAAATGCTGCAGGATTCTCTCCATCCAACAAGACGACATTGACAATAAACAAATATTAGTGTGTTATATTTGTGTTATTGCTGAAAAAGGTTGCGGTGAAAACAAATGCGTGTGAGTGCTTTCTAGTTATAAAATTGCTGAAATAAACTTGTTGCTTGTGCTCATTGAAAGTGTGTATAGTTTAAGTTGTGTAACTGTGTAACTGTACTAAATTGTATAATTGTACCAAGAAATGGTCGCCATGTTTCCTAATGTAATTAGACAAAAAGTAATTAACTTTAAAGCAGGCTTTCAAATATCTCGTAAAAGTATTAAAATTACAACAAACTAAATATAACACAATAAAGTACTTTTTTTTTTAATTATAGGGTTAGGGTTATTTTTTTAAAGTTGATTTTAGTATTGTTTTATTTTGTCTGTATACTTTATTTTTGTTTATTTATTTTACACATTTTGACTAATAAACCACTTAAATATTGCAGAAATGTCCAATATCGTGCTGCACTAATTTCAAGTGTTCTGTTAAAGTTGTTAAAGGTAAAAACAATTTGAACAAATTAATTACAGCAAAGTCTTGTCTATAAATTAATAAATCCAATGTTTTTTTTTAAAAACAATAATTCATTTTAAATGCTCTTTTAAACAAACTTCTTGCTTATTTTTTTTTTTACTTTGACTATTTATTGTTTGAACATAAAACAACAAAAACATGCATAAAACAAAACTATGACCTATGATAATAGTGTGTGTGTGTGTGTGCGTGTGCGTGTGCGTGTGCGTGTGCGTGTGCGTGTGCGCGTGCGCGTGCGCGCGCTAACGGGCGCTAACGGGCGCTAACGCTTTACATCATTCAAAAAACTGACCTATAAAACAAGTGGTGTCATTGTTAATCATCAAGAATAAATCTGGAATGCTAAGATAACTTGTCCTAACTACATTTCATTTTCAGTTGATTCTAAGCAGCCATAAAGTTATTATACATATATATTATTTGGCAAATG